>NW_023397077.1:1246412-1351239 GCF_011125445.2 Fundulus heteroclitus | reverse complement strand
AAAGCAAATCTGTCGAGCTCTATCTGGCATTGAGACATCAATTCCTATTGCCACATTGCTAGACAGGACACTGGGGGGAAAAAAATAAATATTTCATAAGGGATAACCAATGTAAATAAACTGTAATTATAATTCTGTTTTGTACTTATGTCTAAACACTCAAAGCAACATTACATGCCCTATTCATTGCCTGTCATGTTCACAGCTGCCGCTATGATTTTTTTCCTGTTGTCTGCTGCTGTAGTCATTCTCAGTATTTCCAGCTAAATCTCCTGATTGCATGCACCTGTCACTGCCCTGATTACTGCCTTGGTTTCACCTGTGTATGGCGCTACTTAAGCCTGCCTTCTCCTATGTTCTGGTGCCAGATTCTCAAAAACCCTTTTGTGAGTAGACCAACCAGCATTCCTAGCCTGCCTTTCTGTGAGAGACCCTGTTTGTATTTTTGCCTATTTGCCCTGCTCCTGCTTCCAACTGATTGAGGAAATTAATTCCTGCCAGCAGAAACTCTTCTGGACCACGTCATAAAAACCCTTGTGGATTCTGTGCCCTCTAACAGGGGATGGCAAAAACCGATAAGTCCCTCAGGGAAATCCCACTCTTGGCCAAACTGAGCCAGAAGACCCCATATTGATTTTGAAATTAGCATTACAATGTATTTTAAGGATCTTTGGTGCCAATCAGCTCCTGGTTCTTCCTATGTCAAAGCAAAAGATTGCATAAACCGTAGGTCTGTGTATGTGGGTCTGAAGTACACCATTCCCGTTCTTAATCATAGAACCATCAACATAATTCAATGTCACAGTATGACTGTCATAACACATAAAATGAAACAGGATCTTGTAAGTCAGTGGTACAGGGAAGTTAAAATAAAACAGTAATATCATGAAAAGAGTCCGTACACCAAGAACATAAAGAAAGCCTTCAAGCCATAGTAAGTGGTTGGCTTAGGGTTCTTAGGTATCTCTCCTCTGTATCAGGATAATAAATCATAGTTCTCTGTTTTTTTCCTTTCCCAGCTTCATCAGTCCTCTTGTTCCCCTACTTGTAGGAGATGATATGACTGGACGGGAATCTGTGTTTGTTTCTAGCTAGGGTAATCAGCAGCTCAAGTTGCATTTCTCCTTAATAAACTGCTCCTTGAAGATGCTGCAGAAAAACACAAGGCTTTGTTTGCTGTTCTAAAACAGAAACAAAAAGTGCAATTAGTGTTTTTGTCAAGCTCCTCATTCATGTGTCATTTATTCAAAACTTCCTTCAAGCACTTTCACTTCCAGGTATTCCTGTTCACAACTACTTAGCTTTCTGCTTAAAAATCCTGCTTTGTAATCATTAGATCCTGGAAGTAATCTAAATGTCCAAATGTATATTCTGTCATGATCTTGGCATAGATGCTGGTCTGATTACTCACGCAACACACCTGCTCAGCTCCGCCCAGTTTCTCATTACCTCTCACCTGATCCACATGCACCTGCCAGTATATAACTAGCCTTCAGACCATACATCAATGCCAGATTATTTCAAACAATCCGGTAAGATTTATTCCAGCGTTCCTTCCTGACATCTGATTGCCTGTTCCCGATCTGTTCTGCCTTTCGACCTCTGAGCCTGCCTGATCCCTGCCTGACCTGACTGCTTTCCTGTTCTGCCTGACCCCTGCCTGATCCGACCACCTGCCTGACCCTTGCCTGCTCTGACTGCCTGTGTACCAGACCGGACCTGCTACCTGAAACTGAGCCTGACATACCCTGTTCTGATCGTAAGCCTGACTGTGTACAGAACCTGGAACTGTGCCCCGACCTCATGCTGGATTTCCCTCTAGCGCTTCATCTGACCTCTGACCACCTGGCTCTGACCTTGGACTTCGTCCTTGACATCGGCCTCTAGTTTGTCCTCCTGATCTTCCTGCCCATGATTGTCTTCACGGTTCTGACCCTCCGCCTGTCCTCTGACCACCGTCTGTCTACAAGAGTTCCGCACTGGGACTTCCTGATTGCTGCACCGCCTCAGCAGCCTGCCAGCTGGAACCTGCACTCATCACTTGTCCACAGAGCTAAGCACAGAGTAAAGGTTGGCAACCGTTTGTTGGTCCCAGAGGTTCCTGCGGTAAACGCCGACGCAACTTGCTTCAGTTTAGTCTTAAAATAAACTTTTTATTTTCACAACTCCCAAAAAATAAAGTGCAGAGCAGCAGGGAAAATTTTTAAAAACGTATCTGGATACATACGTAATATTTACATCTCTTCCATCCGTTAAAAAAAATACTTATTTTTGTGCTGCACATCAACGTTACCTTCACTGTAACCAGGCCAGACTGACTCAGTAGGGCCAGTAGGTCTTCTTATAAATCCTAAGCTCCGCCCCACAATTAGATCAGCAATAATACACATAATTACACTATGAACTCAGTAATTTATTAAGTATTCAGTTCTCACCTCACATGCGGTAATTTAAACCCTGCAGAAGGAAAAAAAATTAACCAGACAGTCTTCAAAGTGATTTTCTTACATTTTCATTTCTCCATTATTGTTACTATTGTGTTTCTTCTAAAGTTAGGCCGCAGAGGTTGTGAATTTTCCTCACCCAGTGATGCATAAATACTTATTTTATATTTGTGCACTACATCTTATCCCAGCAGATTAATTGTGTCATTAAATTAGAAGTTTTGTCCAAATCAACAATTTGCATTTATCAAATAGCTGTTTATCGTGAATATTGGAGAAGTTGTGTAGTTCCTTCAAACCCTTTCAATATTGACCACCTGTGTTTAAAATGTCAGCATTAATGTCAGCAAAGTGGATCGAGCTCACACGAGGCACAGGCTTGCAGGAACGATGAAAGGAACGTTTCCTTTAAGTTGTTATTATCCAGGCCAATAACGACCCTAATGACTCCCTGTTACAGAGGAGTGGACCAGTTTCGGTTCAATCTGCTGTCTTAATGACTTTAACGACTTCCCATTACTAAGGGGATAGACCTGTTTCTGTTGATTTTGCATGTTATCTTGTTGGGCAGTAGTATAAAGCTTGATACTCCTCATTACTCCAGTCAAGTCCAGTTGTTTTGTTTTTTACTTTTTTTGGAATGACCATGACCTCGATGACTGAGAATCTTCATCAGCATTGAAATATACTGTTAATTCAGATAAACAGCATTCTATAGTGATGTTCTCTGGATGTTAATTTTATTTCTGTTATTAAATTCTTGAACTTGAGAAGTTGTCACTCTTTTATTCTATGTGTGTGCAGAGTTTGCTGTTAAAAGATCGCTAGTGCTCGAATTATCCCTTTCAACCATTGTCTTGATATCAGCTTTAGAGCTGATATTCACCAGACAATAGGCTATTTAACAGACAGAGCTATTTATTAAACATTAAATAACTTTAAACAGCGTATAATTGCACAACACTGATGCTTCTTCTTTTGGCAACCCCAGCAAACGCCAAAGAAACTCCTACAGTCAGTGTTAGGTTTAAGGTAATCCATGTGGGAACATCTCGTCGTCTCCTGTGTCCAACCTGGTTCTAAGTACCTCGGTCGTCGAAACACCTTCACCACTTGTGATAAATTCATAATAGTTTCTAACCACAGCAGCTTGTCCTGGGGGTCTCCACACACCCTGTGTGTGAAATGTCTCTCCACATCATCCTCTTGGAGCAGTTACATTCGTGCCTTCCCACAGGCTGAATTATGAAGCAGAGTTGTAAGCACAGGACATCACCTCATGTCCTGTTAAGTGTTCTTATGCCGATCCCTTAGAATATTGACTCTAATGGATCTGGATCAGTTCCTAAAAACATAATATTAAAACAAAACAGTATTTTGTTTAAAACACATTTGTATAATACATGCACTTATATTGCTCAGCTATTACCAGCTTTGGAAATTAGATTTTTGCCTTTTCTGATTATACCTTTGTCGCAATATGATGTATTTTAAAGATTCAGGGGGGGAATCTTCTGCTAGCTGGACATTTTGATTTATTGGCTTGAGGACAGCTCTCAGTGCTTGACACTTCATACACCTCTCATATTCATCATCAGCATGTTGTACAATTTAGCCAGCGGTGTGAAGCTAAATATGGAGGGAATATAGTCACTAGCCAGGATTCTTTGGATCATCAGGTGCCTGGCCTATACATGAATAACACACCAACTGTTAACCCTGGTTTGGTACACATTTACATTTATAAAAACATGTATATAATATACAGTTTAATGGCCTTCTAAAAGTTGCTGTCCATCTGTTGAATATAGCTAATTCTAGTCTTCCATGCTAACTATGCTAGTACTATCAGTGGCTTTGCATAATAGGTGACTTTGAAACACTGAAATGTTCTCATTATATGATGTTATTTAAACTTAAACATAGCAGAAACTGAGCAGATTCTATCCTGAGACTTTGCCTCCCAGGGTTTGGATGGATCATCCAATCGAACTCTCTTCATGACTATTAGCTATTGCTTTCTCATCATTTCATCAGCTAGATATGCCATTTTATGACTGTCTTTCTTCTGTCATTTGTGCACCCTACAGCGCTGCATGCATTAACCATACTGATTAGATTATATGACACACATACATTTGAAATTTAGAGCATTTTGTTAAAAATTTAACAGCTAAAAAGGCAGTTATTGTTAGTAAGTCTATAATTATGAGATACAAAGTCATAATTTCTACTTTCAAAGTCATAATGTTGAGATTCAAAGCCATAATTTGACAAAGTGATAATTTCTAACTATGAGATAAGCCTACCGGAGCCGTTGGGAGTCAAGCCTCCTTGGAGGAACAGAATGGCCGATTGAACAGTCAATGCTCCTAAATACTTGGTAAACATGATTAGCATCTATAAGTCACTGCGCCCTTTGAGGGTCATACTTCATGAGAGAGCGATTGCTGCAGGGAACCTGCTTTGATCACATGGGTTGCATTGTAGGCTACTTGTGTTAATTTTCTGTCTCTACTGGGACGTCTGCAGACTGGACTTACCAAATCATACAAATGTTTTTGAGGGAAATGTAAGTATCAGAAATAAGCTGCTGGGTGTTTTGGTTTGAGTCTTTCGTTTTAAAGTGGCTTTAGAATACTTGTTAAGCTTGTGCTGCTGATTTCAAGTTAGCATAGGAAAGTTAGCTAGCGACATGCTAGGCTGTTTAAATGGCTAATTTGAAGGAAATCATTTGTTAGATTGTTTTTATCTCAAAGTGTGAAAAGAGGTCGGTTAATGCACTGATTAAGGTGAGTTAATGTGTACGATTCTCAGCCTGATATTAACCACCATCTAATATTATCTTAAAACAAAGCCCTCAGCATGCATGTATGCATAGTGACGAGGTGTATTCTTGTTCGCAAATTCGGCAGCAAAGGAACAAAACAATTATCAGAGACAAAACACTTGGAATATACATATATTTATTAAAATTGGAATTCCAAGGGGAGACATGCACTTGCAACTTTATCCTAAAGCCCCATGTAGTAGACTACGGAGTCCCCCCATCTGTGTCGGCTGCAGTCTCTAACAAGTCCCCCAGTTGATGTGCCCAAAAAGCACTGCACAATGAAAGCAGTTCCAAAAAATGGGCTGGAAAAATATCAATGGAAACATTTATCACCAATCAGCATAACTCAAAATTCAGCATTTATCACTCAACTTTCCCACCAGAAAACGCCATCCCCTCTAAGAGATGGTAAAAACTGATAAGACCCTCAGGGAAATCCTGACTGAGCTCCTCACCCCATCTCTAAGGGAAAGCCCAGACACACTACGGAGAAAACTCATTTCGGCCGCTTGTATCCGGGATCTCGTTCTTTCGGTCACGACCCAAAGCTCGTGACCATAGATGAGGGTAGAAACATAGATCGACCGGTAAATCGAGAGCTTCGCCTTTTGGTTCAGCTCTCTCTTCACCACAACGGATCGGTAGAGTGCCTGCTTCACAGCAGACGCTGCATCAATCCGCCTGTCGATCTCCCGCTCCATCTTCCCCTCATTCGTGAACAAGACCCCAAGATACTTAAATTGCTCCACTAGGGGTAGCACATCCTCCCCAGCCCGGAGAAGGCACTCTGCCCTTTTCCGACCTTTACCATGGTCTCAGATTTGGAGGCACCGATTCTCATCCACAGTGATATAATATGAAAAGAGTCAGTACATCAAGAACGCAACGTAAAGAAAGCCTTCATGCCATTTAGAGCACATGGCAGACATAAACCTAATTCCCTAACTCCCATTTACGTGTAATTTGTTCAAAACCTCTTTTTGTCATGATTTTGTCTTTGGATGAACCAAAACAGAGCACGCGCACACAGAGCTGGTTTAAGAGAGTATATTGCAACAGTGGATGATGATGACATGAAGAACCAGAGTCAGTTACCAGACGGGAATGTAGGATGCAGGAGCTGGCTGGCAGTTGCAGAACGGAGTTGATAGTCCATGAAACAGAGGAGCTGCGCTGCTGCAAGATCGGGAGTGAGGACCAGAGACCAGGAACACAGGAACGGAAACCAGCAGCGCAGCAAACAGAAACTTAACTAACCAGACGGAAACCAGGACAGGAGCAGACAGGCGTGGTGTTGGAGTAACTGAACATTACGAGCCGGCAACAAAGAACAAACAGAGGTGAGCTTATGAAGGGGTGTGAACAGGTGGAACATGTCAAGGAATGATTACAACCTGACAGGTGCTCCCAATCAGAGCTGCGCTGGGAAGGGAGGAGGCAGGAAATGCTCAGAATGCAGCCTTCAGGCTGCATCCTGACACCTTCAAGCATTATTAAGGCAAGGCAAGGAAATTTTATTTATATAGCACAATTCAGTACAGAGACAATGCAAAGTGCTTTACATGATTAAAATATAGGAATAAAGCAAGTAGGGATAGAATGTAGAAACAAAAAAGAACATTAAAAACAGTAAAACAGTTTAACTGGAACATTCAAAGGCAATTTCAAACAAATGTGTTTTTAATCTTGATTTAAAAGAACTCAGGCTTTCAGCACTTTTACAGTTTTCTGGAAGTTTGTTCCAGATAAGTGGAGCATAGGAACTAAATGCTGCTTCTCCGTGTTTGGTTCATGTTCTAGGTATGCAGAGAAGGCTGGAGCCAGAAGACCTGAGTGGTCTGGAGGGTTTATACGCTGAAAACAAGTCTGTGATGTATTTAGGTGCTAAGCCATTCAGGGATTTATAGACTAACAGAAGTATTTTAAAGTCTATTCTCTGAGATACAGGGAGCCAGTGTAAGGACTTTAGAACTGGGGTTATGTGCTCTACTTTCTTAGTCTTAGTGAGGACGCGGGCAGCAGCGTTCTGGATCAGCTGCAGCTGTCTGGTCCACTTTTTAGGCAGACCTGTGAAGACACTGTTGCAGTAATCAATTCTACTAAATATAAACGCATGGATTAGTTTTTCCAGATCCTTCTGAGTCATTAGTCTTTTAATCCTGGAAATGTTCCTCAGGTGATAAAAAGCCGACCTTGTAACTGTCTCTAGATGCTTTTGGAGGTTCAGGTCTGAGTCCATCACTACTCCCAGGTTTCGGGCCTGATCAGTGGTTCCTAGCTGAAGCGACAGAAGCTGTGAGATAACTTTTGATCTCTCCTCTATTGGTCCAAAGATTATTAATTCAGTTTTATTTTTATTCAATTGAAGAAAGTTTTGACAAATCCAGGCATTGATTTCTTCTTGGCATTTACTCAGTGCCTGAACTGGTTCATAGTCACCTGGTGACATGGTGATTTAAAGCTGTGTGTCGTCTGCATAGTTATGGTAGCTGATGTTGTTATTTTTTATTATCTGAGCTAGAGGGAGCATGTAGATATTGAAGAGGAGGGGACCCAGGATGGACCCTTGGGGAACCCCACATGTATTTTTTGTCATCTGGGATGTAAAGTTACCTACTGATACAAAAAAGTCCCTGTCCTTTAAGTAGGATTTAAACCAGTGGAGAGCTGTACCAGAGAGGCCGACACAGTTTTCCAGGGGTTCTAACAGGATGGAGTGATCGACAGTATCAAATGCTGCACTGAGGTCCAATAGAACCAGCACGGTGGTTCTTCCACAGTCTGTATTTATATGGATGTCATTAAACACCTTGATAAGGGCGGTCTCTGTACTGTGGTGAGCACGGAAGCCAGACTGGAAAATGTCAAAGCGGCTGGTTGTTGTTAAGAAGGTGTTTAATTGTTGAAACACAGCTTTTTCCATAATCTTACTGATAAAGGGGAGGTTTGAGATGGGCCTGTAGTTCTGGAGTAGTAGTTTGTCTAAATTGTTCTTTTTCAGCAGTGGTTTGATATTTGCTGTTTTTAGGGACTGGAGGAAAACACCTGACAGAAGGGACGTGTTTATTATCTGAGTCAAATCAGACGCTATGACAGGTAAAACTTTCTTAAAGAAAACTGTGTGGAGAACATCAAGGCAGCAGGAGGAGGAACTTAGCTGCTGAATGATCTGCTCTAAGCTTTTGTGGTTTATTTGGCTGAATTGGGACATTTTGTCAGAAGTAGTTCCAGCTGAATACAGCATTGGTTCTGGTGTTGATATGGAAGTACAAAGTGATCCTCTAATTTTTAGGATTTTCTCAGTAAAGAAGTTAGCAAATTCATTGAAGGCCCTGGTGGAGTGGAGTTCAGAAGCCACGGACACAGGAGGATTTGTTAACCTGTCGACTGTGGAAAATAAGACACGAGCATTATTAATGTTTTTCTTGATGATCTCTGAGAAGAAACATTCTCTTGCATTTTTCAGTTGTAAGTTATACCTGTAAAGTCTCTCTTTATAGATGTCATAGTGAACCTGGAGTCTGTTCTTTCTCCACCTGCGTTCAGCTTTTCGACATTCCCTTTTCTCACCTCTAACTGCTGGAGCATTTCTACAAGGAGATTTTTTTCTTCCCGGAAACAACTTTCACTTTAACTGGAGCAACGCAGTCAATGATGTCTGAGACTTTAGAATGAAAGTTATCTACTAGCTCATCTACTGAGTTGCAGCCCAAGGTTGAAGTATCAGAGTAAGCTTGAATAAAAGTTTCCGCGGCATTGTCCTTAAAGGTGTGTTTTCTTACTGTGTCCCTTTGGCTAAATGAGTCCCTGGAAATTGTGCTTTCAAAGGTAACAGAAAAGTGATCAGATACACTGACGTTAGAAATCTTTAGACCTTTAGTGATGATTAAGTCTAATATGTGTCCCTGTTTGTGTGTTGGCTGTTTAACATGTTGAGTTAAATCAAAGCTTCTAAGTGTGTCACACAGTTCTATTGGACTTCTGTCTTCAGGGTTGTCAACTTGAAAGTTGAAGTCTCCCACAATAATTAAACAGTCATAATCAACACATATCACAGACAGGAGGTCACTAAAATCCTTAAAAAAGTTTGATGTGGACTTAGGAGGCCTGTAAACATTCAGAAACATAGTTCGTACCGGGCTCTTTACATGGAGAGCCAAATGTTCAAAAGAGTCAAATTTTCCCAAAAACACCTTCTTACACTTTAGTGAATCATTAAACAATGTTGCTACTCCTCCACCTTTCCTTTGCTGTCTGCTCTCACAAAGAAAATTGTAGTTTGGAGGTGTCGACTCCATCAGTATAGCTGCTTCACTAAATTCATGCAGCCATGTTTCTGTTAAAAACATTACATCAAGATTATTGTCAATAATGAAGTCATTAATTAAAAGGGATTTTCCTGACAGAGATCTAATATTTAATAAACCCAGTTTATATGACTTAGTGGTTGATGATGTCTCTGTGACAGGTTGCATCTGACAGTTTATGACTTTTAAGTATTTGTTCCTGTTTATCTTTTTGTTTTTCTTATTTCTGCCACGTGTCATCACAGATATTCCATAATCTCCGCCAAATGGCCCAGGTTGAATCTGTATCACAGCGAAGTAATTTGGAGTTCCTCAGTACCAGAGTGTTCTGTGATACGTAGAGGAGGAGGATCTGAGGCTCTCAGGCCTTTGGAAAATCCTGGTTTATTCACAGCAGAATGGCTATGTGGAGAGGATGTCATCTGTAGGCCAATCTTAAATACTTTGTTCATGTTGTGAGAAAATTCCAGAAAAGGAACTTCTGGGCTTTGTGGAGAAGAAGGCGAGGCGGGTGCAGTCTGGACCGGTGTTCGTGACGATGGAGGTTCTTGGTCCTCTCTTTGTCCTGCTGAGATCTGGGATGAATCCTCCTGGGCTTATCATTTGTTTTGGCACTGGTTGAGTTTTGTTTTGGAACAAAGCTGCTGGCGCATGGTTCACAGAATAGAAGACGTTTGAAATCAGCCGTTTTGCACCTGACCTATTTAGAGAGAAACCATTGTCACTGAACAGATGTCTCCTCTCCCAAAAGATGTTAAAGTTGTCTACCAAGGTTAAAGCTGTTTGTTTGCATGTTTTTTCCAGCCATTTGTTTAGCATCAGAATTCTGGAAAAAATCTCGTCTCCACAGTTAACGGGTGTATGAGGGCTGCTGAGAAACACCTTGACATTCAGGCCATCAACTAAGTTCAACAAACGAATGTAACCCTCTTTCAATACTCCTGATTTTCTTATCCGGATGACATTCTTCAGGGCTTCAGCTTGTATTATGAGTTTTTCCAAGGCCAGGCGTTCTTTCAAGATCCTTGGAAGGATGTCTGAAACATCAGACACCGGGCCACAGTTCCTGTCGTTATAAATCAACACCTCTGTGTTTTTCTTGTTACAGAAATGTTTAATCCCCCTTACAGATCCATTGCATAATATCAGGGTCCTTGGCCCTGTGGCATGTCTTTTCTCTGATGTCTTAGAACGAAAATCGTTGACATACCTCTGATTTTTGTCCTCCTGGGTCACATTTTGGAGCGGAGCGAATCTGTTTAGTAACGGAATTCCAACATTTCCAGCAGGTTTACTCTTATCATTTGTTTTGAGAACAGCCAGCTGTTGTTTCACTTGTCTTGGGACATCTCTATGTAGTCTCGGCCAGTTTTCTTTGTCTAGGCGTGGGGTTTGTTGATCCTTTGGTCTTTCACCCAGAGTTGTCCAGGGATTCTCATATTCCTCAGGGAACTGTTTGTTCGCTGAGTCGCTGGGCTGGAGGTTACCATTCGGAAACACAGGCAGGGTTGTTTCATTTCCATGCGCGGCGTTTACATCATAATTCACTTCGAGTCGACAGATTTTCTGTTCCATAACAGCTATCTTCTGTAAAAGCTTGTCAAAGTCCATTGTGGTGAAGGAAGGCATCTTTTCAAAATCAAAATCAAAAAATAAGTAAAAGTAAATTAATAAAATAACTAAATCCAACTTTCTGTGGTTTAGGTTAAGAGATAAAAAGGAGATAAAAAGTAAAAGGCAAGAAAATGCAAGCAAGCAGGGAGCAGAGAGCAGAGAAAAAAGTGCCTGAACAGGCAGAGAGGCGGAGAATCCTGCTCTTTAATTATTAAATCCTGCATGACCTATATAAAAGTTCAAATGTGTTCGCAGAAGTTTTTCCACTGTAATTCTTAAAAGAATTCATCTAACATATTATTCATCTTACCTTTCAATGTCTGACAGTTGAAAGTTCCCTACAACATAATTTTATCATCTTATTCATTTCATGGCCGTTTCTACTCCTTACTGTCAAGGTTCACCATAACTCATTCAACGCACAGTCAATCTCAACAAAGAACTAGAAAAATTTGCATTTCCTGCGAAAATGCACTGTGAATGCAGATGGCTGAATGATTGAGCAAAGATGCAGAAGATCTTTGAAGAAGAGAAAAAATAGCTGAAAAGCATTGAAGAAGTTGAAAAAGTTGAAGAAGTTGAAAAAGTTGAAGAATTTGAAAGAGCTGAAGAATTTGAACATGAAAGAACAATAGCTGAATGATTACAAGAAAAAACTGAGGGAATGGCACCAAACATTTCCTAACTCATTCTAAACACTGAATCGTTTAACAAAGCAGAAGTAGAATTTCAAACTTGAATATACTGTAGCCAGTGTATGAATATACTGTAGTGGGCCTAGGAGTATAAGGGGTTTCGCCCCCATTGAAAAGCATTGGATGTTTGACACCTCCTAACTTAGAGATGCTTTACGTGACGAGGACCAAACTTATTGTGGAGCATTCTGTATAAAGGAGGTACAGACTCTGTAAAGCAGAAGTTTGTCCGAGCTTCCTAGAGCTACTTCCAATTAGCAACATGCTAACCATTAGCCGCTAACATGGTTGTGCTCAGGATCACCGGGTGATTGTACTCTGTCAGTTTGGTCCAAATCATGTACTGGGAAGTGCCTCAAATAGGGGTGCCAATACTTAATGTCGCCAAACGTCACCAAAGTTCATGGGTCAGATTGGCCTCCTTTAGCAACTCAGCCTCACCACATCTGGGCCCAGAACTCAATATTTGACCAAAATTGTCAGTAGCGCCATTTCCCACATGTGGGTGGTGCTGTATTGGCCAATTGGGTCGTGTCTGGGCATCATGCCAGGTCCTGTTGGAAGCAAAGGCCCAATAGGAAAGCATGTGAAATCCAAAATGGTACAGAAAAATGACACATAGCTGAAAGTCACTTGAAAATTTTAAAATGTCAAGAGGAAGTGACTGTGCGAATTTCAGATTCCTACATTAATCACAGCAACTGCGGTGAGCGTCGAAAGTTGCCATTCTATCTCAATTGATCCTCTCCCTCTGGCCCTCAGAGTTCCGTTGTCATGGAAACTCACTCACACACCTGCAGCGGCCAGTCTACCCAAGTGCAGAGACTTTGCTCACAATAAGTCCCATTGGATTATAATGGAGAACTTTGCCCCGAACAACGCTTCATATCTCCTGATCCCTAAATGGTAGAGACGTAATTTTTTCTGCGTTTAGTTCGAAACGGATAGGGGAAGAAGAAAAGCTATCGTTTTTTGCTGGAAATACTTTAATAAAGGCGTAAAAAATTATGATCTAAAGGGGTTTTTTAAGGAATTTGCAAAATCCTCTAAAAACAGTCCCGAACAAATCGCTCTAGCTGAAAAAGTATAAGAGATATCAAAACAATTATTTCACTGTGAGTATCAGCAGGCTTTTGAGGACTATGTTGCTCATTTTTATGTTTGTACAAAAATCGGTGTAGGCACAGCGACGATGTAAAAAAGTGGATCATGTGGAACAATGCAGCTCTAAAGCATTTTCAGGATTTTGCACATTCGCTACTCCCGAACAAATTGTTCCTGCGGAAAAACCGTAACAGTTATCCACAAAATTCCTTTTTTGTGAGTGCCAGAAGGGTTGGGACATTCATGTGTGAAAGTCTCATGTCTGTACATAAAACGGTTTAGGAGTAGCGACGATGGGAAAACGTGTGATGTTTTGGATTTTCAGACGTAATTTTTCAAAACCGCTCCATAGGAAATGAATGGGGGAGGTTTCGGGTTTGTGTCGCTCTGAGGTGATTTGCGAAAAATCTATAAATGCTACACCAATGAGGGTTACATTTCCTGATTCCAGACAAAAATTCCTACGTTTTGATGTATAATTTATGTGGATAGGTTGAAAATTGAGCGAGTGAGAAGAAGTTGTTCGGAGAAGAAGAATTTGTTGAATTTCTAGAGTGCGCACTCTATAACTGCCTCCTTGACGACCATAGCAACGCATGTTATTTGCTGAATTTCTTGAAAAGCCAAAATTATTTTAAGGAGGTTCTATATGAAAATGGTAAAAGATATGAAAAAGCTGAAATAGACCATAATAGCTGAAAGATATCACTACATTTTAAAAGTTGAATGGCGTTTCTAGCTGAAAGTAGGCTGAAGCAGTAAGCTGTCAAAAAGCAGCTGAAATGAGCGGAATTTTAGTGAATTACATTCATTTCCTATAGGAGAAAAAAAAGCTGAAAATGTGCAGAAAAAGCTGAATATTTTAAAAAGTTGAAAAGATATAAGTACAAAAAGATATAGCCATCGATTCCAGAAGAAGCTGAATAGTTTAAAAGTTGAATGGTTGAAATCGGAAAAAAACTGTAGGAGGAGAAGCAAATCAAACTTTAAACAGTAAAAAGGTGGAAGAGGATCTCAATAACTGTGAATGCCTACTGCATTCACAGTAATTATACTAAAACCTTTCGGAAACTCCTTGCCGAACCAGCTCTAAAATACTTCACATGTGTTCTTAATACCCAAACAGTAAACCCCTAAGTATGTAAAAGATGCACCACTCTTTAGATTTCCAGAATTTTATTGTATTTTAATCAGAAGCATTCCTAAATATCTATTTTGAAAAGCTCAGTTGAGAAAAAGGAAGTGTTTGCATGCCCAAGAGCACACCAATCGTCATTGGTTGATATTCAGGAAGTGGGCGTAGCCTAGGGTGGAGACAGGAAGTAGACCGTACTCCGAGTGATTTTGTTACTTTTCATTTATCTCTTATTATTACCATTGCATTTCCTAAAGTTATTCCGAATTTAGGCCACAGTATTTGTGAAATTTCATTACCCAGGGATTCGTAAATCCTTATTTTATGTTTGCATTACATCTTGTCCCAGCAGATTAATCAAGTCTATATGTTTAAAGTTTTCTCCAACTCGACAATTTGCATTTTCAGATCATAATCAGTCGCTGTCCATCATGAATATTGAAGAAATTGTGTAGTTCCTTCAAACCCTTTAAATATCGACCACCTGTGTTCAACTCATCAGCATTCATTTTGTGCCTCTTTTAATTCCCTGTTTCCTGTTTTATTGGATCTTTGTGTTTTAAATAGAGATGTCCCGATCCAGGTTTTTACACTTCCGATCCGATACCGATATTGTTTTTGGACTTCCGATCCGATACCGATACTGGCCGATACCAGCCTATCCGAGCATGTATTTAAGTTTAGGTTAAGGTATTTAGCCTTAGTTGTAAGACTCATGTTGAAAAGGGTTTTAGTACTCTTGATAACATCTTGCCAGCTGAATTAGGTGAGATTGAGTAAAACACAATGATTGGTAACAACCACAAACTTACCCGTTTATTAAGAGATAAACACAAACTGGACAAAATTATGAATAGCAATCTGAAATTGCACAGTGAACAGTAAAACCATGAACAGTTAAAGGTGCAAGTATTACTGTAAATTGTAATAAAAATGCAGAACAGACAAGAGTGGAAAATAGTCTATTAACTCAGAATCAGTACTCTACTCTTGGAAAAAAAAACACTGCTTGAAAAAAAATCAGTGCAAATAATATTGTGAACTATTACACAAAAATGCCTTATACTCCCCAATCTCCTCCACACCTAGTCTCCATCTACACACTCCCTTCAACTGTTTGCCCTGACTGCTGTCCAAGCATGATGGGGAGATTCTTTTTTACAAAGACGAGCATTTCAAGATTCTCAGGTGTCAGCCTGCTCCTGTGTTCATCAATGATGAGTGAGACTGCGCTAAAAAGCCTTTCGCTTTCAACGCTGGTGCAAGGAGCAATGAGGAACTTGGCTGCTGTTGCTGCCAGGGTGGGTAGTCGAGCCTGATTGTCTCTCCAGTAGTGAAAAGGATTGTTCTCACGTCCAAGTGGAGGCTCACTGAGGCAGCTCTCCAACTGAAACAGTGCCCCTGGGGTGATCTGCTGCTCAGACGGACCTACTGTGCAGTTCTCCTCCAGTATCTCGTCAAAGTAGTAGCCCAGGCTGCTGGTTGAGCTTCCAGCCTGCATTCCTGGTGGTTGCTTTGCTGTCTCAGCTTCAGCCACACCTTCTCTAGAGGGCATGGTCTTCAGCTTTTGTTCCATTT
The DNA here is from genome assembly GCF_011125445.2 of Fundulus heteroclitus. Taxonomy (NCBI): domain Eukaryota; kingdom Metazoa; phylum Chordata; class Actinopteri; order Cyprinodontiformes; family Fundulidae; genus Fundulus; species Fundulus heteroclitus. Next base: position 1,335,529 of record NW_023397077.1, on the reverse strand, counting down.
TCCTCGCCTCTACTTTTACTGCCTCCTTTGCCTGATCCAGGTTGGTAGCAGTGAAGAACCTTAACATTTGGATAAAATGTGATAAAGATGTATCAATTAGTTTATATTGTTTCAGCCAGTGTCCACATATTAATGTTCAATTACAACAAGTAACACACAAAATAGATCACATAGATCAGATAACTGAACAATAATAACAATAATAATAATCAGCAGTCGAGTTGTAAAAAAAGAATGGGGACGATGTTTTTTTTTTTTTTTGGAAGAATTCATAGCCTAATTAATATATTCTATTAACCTAAAGCACTATGCCTGGTCTGGTTGTTCCATGTCAGGTACGCCATAGTTGGGGACTAATTTCCCACTGGGATCAGCTTCATAGTCATGGTAGGACACTTTATTAATAGATTTTACAGTGGAGAATCTTTTATTTAGAAATAAATGACAACTGTTGAGTAAAATATTTTAATTATTGTAATATAGCTTGTAACTCACTCAAATAATAATAATAAACACTTACTTGTCTTTGTAGCGTGGATCCAGCATTGTTGCCACGGCATAGAGGGGTTCAGTTTCCATGTAGTTAAAACGCGTGTGCACAGCATCCAGTAAGGGAGCCTTCATGGTTTGAAGCATGCTGTATCGTGGTTCCAGGTGTTGGATGGTGCGTCTAAAGCCTACTTTACTGATGAGAGATAATGGCTCGTCATCCAGAATTATTTCCACAGCAATGACTCTTGTTATCCCCTGGGCTTTAGCACTATTAAGTGGCAGCATGTCACGCTTCCCAAATGTTTCTGCTAGAGTTAGTTGTGTAGGACCTTTCTTTTTCTTGTTGTCGGTTTTCTTTAGAAACTCTTGATGTTCTTTATGATGATATTTTGCTAGATGCTTGATCATATTTGTTGTGTTAAAATGTCTCACAGCCTTACGCTTGACTCTAATGTGGCATGTTTTACACTCCACTTCATCATCTTTTTCGTTGTGCAGGATAAAATAATCCCACACCGCTGACATTTTCCCGGTGTGTCGAAGGTGTTCTGGAAAATGCGGACCGGATTAGGGGAACACTGCCGCAAAATAGTGGAATGGATTGTTTCAATCGGCGTAACTGGCAAATACGGACCGGATTTTTTAAAAACTGGATCGGCAGTCTGGATCGGCATTTTTATATGCCGATACGCATTTTTTGCCAATATCGGCGTCCGATCCGATACGTGGATCGGATCGGGACAAGCCTAGTTTGAAACGTGGACCTGGTCAGGACAGAGATAGTCTTCTCCGGTGCTTCTTCTTTCGGCAACCCCAGCAAACCCCAAAAATCGTTTGCAGTCAGTGTCAGGTTTCAGGTAATCCCTGTGGGACCACCTTGTCGTCTCCTGTGTCCAACCTGGTTCTAAGTGCCTCGGCCGTCGAAACACTTTCATCACCTGCAATAACTTCATAACAGTTTCAAACCACAGCAGCTTGTCCTGGGTGTTTCCACACCCCCTAGGTGCGAAATGTCTCTTCGCATCATCTTCCTGGAGCAACTATATTCATGCCTCCCCATAGGCCGAATCATGAAGCATCGTTGTAAGCCCAGGATATTGCCTCATGTCCTGTTAAGTGTCCTGCTTTAGACCCCATTTACCCCAAGATGCATGCTGCTGAATCACCATATTTAAATGTTCTTTCCTCTAGAATCCAAGAGTGTGTTCTAGGTGTGTTCCCTGAATGCCAACCCATCCAGATCACGTTCATGACCCCTTGCAGTCAAAATCCATCACCTGTAAAGCAAAGCAGTTCATGCATAGTCCTGATCAAGATGTTCCAATGTTGGGTGCCATTGCAGCTTTTAATGTTCCTCAGGGTCAACCTTCATGCATCAATTTAATCTTCAAGCTGTTATCCTTTTATTATCACCTTGAGTCCAGGAGTCGATCCGCTATCCTGACTAGATCCAAATTGTCCTACTAATCTAATTGGCCTTATTTCTTTTGAATAATGTATGTAAGAGGAAAATCTTTTCGAACTCTTCTTTGTTTCTGTTGCTAACAGGTCCGTTGAAGGTTCTCCAACAGCTCAGTCTTAGCCCCTGCCATTTGTTTTACATTTTCAGTGTCCTTTTCATGGCCCCCGTGTCTGAATTCTGGGCACCAGCACACCATCTTTCCAGCAAGAGCACTCATCCACGATCCCCATCATCCAGCCTTCGTCTCTGAAAGCAGAATGCACTCCGCCAACATTTTTGCCAAAGGAGGTTCTTGCAAAAATCCCATTTTGTTTAATATAAACATTGCACATTCTTCTTCACCCGTAGTGTAGTTTCCATAAATTGAAAAAGATTAGAGTAAAACAGTCACAAACAAACAATTTTAACCACAGTGTTCCCTCTAAAAAAGTGTCATAAAAAGGTCTTCACCTTTCCCCCTGGTGTGAATCCCTTCACACCAGGAGGTGTGTGTGTTTTGACGCGCGTTAATCCCACATCAAAACACACACACCGTTCCCTAATGTTTTTTTCCCCACAGAGCTTTTTTTTACCCTCTGCTCTTTCCGTAGTTTCAAGAATGCTAGAGACTGTAGCATTATAGACATTATATACGTAGACGCCTTATTGGGCAGGTTCTGCCTATGCTGCGGATGCGTCAGAGCGTCCGCCATCTTAAATGTGGCAAATCTGCAGTTACTCAGTCACTTAAACAGTATCAGAGGGACTTTAATCTCAGAATATACTTCGTATTCGTAATATTTTTATTTTGGTAATATTACGTGTTTATTTTCGTATCCCTTTGGCTTCAATCTCCTGACTTTATTCTTGTAAAGAATAAAAATAATTATAAGAATCTAACCTGGTCCTATTACTCCAGAACTAAGATAGTTCTGCAAACTGTGACTATTCTGGAAATGTTCCCCCATAATTGTCATAACTACTTTTGTCTTTTTTTAACTATGATTTTTTTTCTCATTATTTAGTAAGTAACTTTATCTCTTTAATACACCCCAAAAAGTCTGTTGCTAATCTGTGTCTATACCAGATCTTAAAAGATTCACACAGTTTTATGAAATAATGAAGACCACAATGTTTAGATTTAACCAATTGATTTTAATATTCATAACACATACACATATATATATTTCTCTCTCTCTCTCACATACATATATTATATATATATATATATATATATATATATATATATATTTCTCTCTCTCTCTCACATACATACATACATATATATATATATATATATATATATATATATATATATATATATATATATATATATATATATATATATATATATATATATATATATATATATATATACACACACACACACACACACACACACATACATACATACATACATACATACATACATACATCTATAATCTGTACTTTTACTTATACATAAACACACACCTATTTTTTTAGAATACTTCAAAATCTATATTTGCACATCGATCAAAACATCGATCAAAAACCAATCTGGCTGCTAATCTCGATCAACTAATTTATAGATTTTAAGTATAAGTATATTTAAGCTCCATCTATATCTTTTTATTTGAATACTTAAAACATATACACACTACTTTCTGCCACATACAATATGGCGGTGACCAGGCCCGGCCCTAAACAATTTGGTGCCCTAGGCAAGATTTTAGGTGGCGCCCCCTTGCATCACTGTACAGTACTTGCATGTCTGCTAGTGTACATATACTCACAATAAACTAAAAAGCTTTGTCTTGGACATTTTTTATTTACATAAAACAATATTCATATTAATTTTTTTTTAAATAATTAAAGAAACAAAACAAATGAACTCAACATATTAAATACAATATAAATAGCTTATATAAAGTATTAAATTAAAATACTCCCAAAAAAGTGTAAACAAGTGACATTAACTTAAATACAATATAAATATGGCACTGTGCAAAGTAAGAAATCAAAGAAATGAGAAGGCACACAAAATACAAGGATTTAAATAAAAGAAAAAAATAACATGAAAATATGATCTTACAAATAGCTCTAGTGGTGATTTTAGTCTGCCTTAACTTGAATTACTTCAAAAACTATATGCCACCACTTTTCTCATATCCTTACTCTCACATGACTACAGCTTTACTCTCCTGGATTTTCTTGAAGCAAAGTCATCTACAACATCATCATGTGACAACTGATTTGAGACCACATGATTAATGCTTATGATAGAAAGTGGTTCTTGCATCATAGTAGATCTCAGGTAAGTTTTAAGCAGTTTAAGCTTGGAAAAGCTGCTTTCAGCAGCAGCCACCGTAACAGGAGGAGTGGCTGAGATTCTTAAAGCAACCACATGTTGGGGTAAATTTCTGCTAGCTTCTTCTCATGCAGGAAGGCTAAATGTTCCAAGTTTGTCATATTTGTTGATGGCAATGGTGGGACATTTTGCATTTCCCTTGTAAGTTCTGCGCCATCAATGTCCTGCTGGCAGTCCTGGGTCAGAGCGGTACTTATGGTTTGGCACTTCTGTAGCAGCTCTTTTTCTTCTAAGTTGGGGAAATCGAGGAGCACACCAATGTTGTTCACGTCTCCAAGATTCTGAAATCTCTCATCAAGTGAAGAAATGGCAGTATCCATCACTACATTAAAAAATGTGGTTTCCATTTTTTGTAGTGCATCTTGAATGGGCTCATCTGGAGACTCATAGCTAAAGTGAGTTTTTGTGGTTCTCAATCGTTTTATTTCTAGTTCAGTCTCCACGTTCATGTCTTCACTCATCTCCCTGGCTGTTATCTGTGCATCAGAAAATCCAGTGTTCCTGTAACTGCTGAGGGAATCTCTGGTTTTCCTCAGCAGGTCGACAGTTACGGCAAGCTGCATGGAGGGTGACGGCATCAGTTTACTGACATGTTGGATTTAGCAGAGAACGTCATACCATATGGCTGTAGTTTTTCCCCTCACCTCCAGAAGAACCTCTTGGATTTGCCCAGCCTGATACCTTACTGCCTCAACGCTTTTTATCCTGCTTTCCCATCTGGTCTCAGTCCATGATTTCAGAGTGATTTTCACATATTTTAAGAGGACATCCCACCTTTGGGTGGAGGCTGAGAAGAGCTTGAATAATTTTGTCAAATGCCCAAAGTAGCTAAGGGCATCTGGTGAGCTTTTTGCAGCATCAGCTACTACCAGATTTAAAATGTGGGCACCACATGGGACATGAAAGCTCTTGAGTTCAGCTGAAGCAACTTTGCCTGAACACCTTTATTTTTTTCCCTCATATTGGCGTCGCTGTCATAGGACTGGCCTCTGCAGTCCTCAAATGGGATATTAAGTTCCTCTAGCCTTTTTAGGATTAGCGATGACAAATGTTCTTCAGTTGACTGCTCTGCCACTAGAAAGGTTAAGAAATGCTCTTTTACTCGAGGAATGTCTTCTTGTGACACTATCCTGACTACGACAGAGAGCTGTTCCTATGACTCAGATCAGGGGTGCAATCTAAAATGATGGAGAAATATTTGGAAATTTTGATGTCTGTCACAATGTGTTGTATTATTTTAGAACTGATGGAGTCAATCAATTCATTTTAAATCGTTTTGCCAAGATAATGTAGATGACGGCCAGCTCCACTTTCCACCCTACTGACATGCTGCTTCATCACTGGATCAAATTTGGCCATGAGCTCCACCTCTTTCAGAAAATGTCCATTGTCTGGTTTATTTAATGTGTCTGTGAAACCCCTAAAACCCATGTTTCTTTCAGCTAAGGACTGAATTATTGCCACCAGTCGGTGTAGAACGTCACGCCACCTTTTTCTCTCAGCCTAAGCAAGTGCCATATCTCGTTTATCTATTTTAATTCCCTTTGCAAACCGGACCTCCAAGTCCTTCCATGTTGCCATGTGAGCATAATGCTCCTGGCTATCCTCATGGACCTTGAGCAAGTGACTTGCATCTTCTCAGTCCTTTAGTCCTTCCCTGTTAAGTTTGTACTCTCTTTTAGAAAAAAGTTTGCAACAGAAGCAGTGCAGGCTATCATCTTTTTTAGAGAACATAAGCCAGCTTCTTCTGACTTTTTCTCCATTGATTTGGAGTCTATTAAAATAGTCATTGCTGACACCTTCGTCCGTATTTTGTTTTAGGGAATGTGAAATGGTTTTCTATTTGAAATGGACCTCTGTGAACCAACTCTGTTCGTACCTTATCAGTTAAAGGATGTGGCCAGTCAGCCGGGTCTACTGGAGCAACAGGAGGACCGCTTGATGCTTCATCACTGCTGGGTTGTGCTGCTGAGGTGGAGGTGACTGGAGGATTTTCAGGGGTTTGACTGAGAAACCTCAGCAGCGCATCTGAAAACATAAGAGGAATATGTGACACCAGTCTAATAATAAACACATGATTTCAAGAATAAAGTAAAGTAAAATTAAATTAAATAATATAAACAAAAAAGAGATGCATGCATGATGTACACTATCGTTTATAATTGTCATGATATTGTCTTGGATGAACCCGGACACAGCACACACACACACACACACAGAGCTGGTTTCCAAGGTTTATTGAGACAGCAGGTAGTGGATGATGAAGCCAAAGTCATTTACCTGACGGAGGTTGCAGGGGTACAGGAAAACTGGCAGGCGAGAACAGACCGGAGCAGACAGGAACAGAACCAGGAGACGAGCATGAACGAGACAGGCATGGTGTTCAGAACGAGACGAATCGGCGACCAGGACAAACTGAAGGTGAGTCTTTATAGTGGTGAGAGCAGGTGGAGTGAGTCCAAGATGATTGCAGTCCTGTCAGGTGTTCCCAATCAGGGCTGCACTGGGGAAGGAGCCAGGAAGTGTTCAGAATGCAGCCTTCAGGCTGCATCATGACACTACCCCCCCCTCAAGGTCGGCTTCCAGACGACCCATAACCTCCTCGACTGGGCGGGTGGAGGGGGGTATCCGGACGGCAGGAAAAAAACAAAACAAAAAGCCTGGAACCTTACGGGCGCAGGAACCTCACGGGAGCAGATACTCAGGAGCGCAGGATCCCTTGTCGGCGCAGGAACCAAGAGGACGCGGGGAAGGCGTCGGAACCAATGAGCGCAGGACCCTCTGTAAGCGCAGAAACCTTGAGAGCGCCGGAACCTTTGAGAGCGCCGGAACCAGACGAACCAGAGGCGAACGTCGCAACACAGCGACCCAGGCGAGAGGAATTCAGAGGCGAGGCGTCGCAACACAGCAACCCAGGCGAGAGGAATTCAGAGGCGAGGCGTCGCAACACAGCAACCCAGGCGAGACGAACCAAGATGCGGGGCATCGTGGACCACGATCCCGGCGAGACGAACCAGAGGCGAAGGCACCCACGGAGATCTGGCGCTGAAGCAAAGGTGAATCCAGATTCCGGCCAGCTCCCGTACCAAGCTCTGTGTGTGACCGGGTTCATCCTTTGGCCGATTCGTCCTGTCAGGATTTTGTCTTGGATGAACCCGGACACAGCACACACACACACACAGAGCTGGTTTCCAAGGTTTATTGAGACAGCAGGTAGTGGATGATGAAGCCAAAGTCATTTACCAGACGGAGGTTGCAGGGGTACAGGAAAACTGGCAGGCGAGAACAGACCGGAGCAGACAGGAACAGAACCAGGAGACGAGCATGAACGAGACAGGAATGGTGTTCAGGAGACTGAGACGAATCGGCGACCAGGACAAACTGAAGGTGAGTCTTTATAGTGGTGAGAGCAGGTGGAGCGAGTCCGTGGCTGATTGCAGTCCTGTCAGGTGTTCCCAATCAGGGCTGCACTGAGAAAGGAACGAGGAAGTGTTCAGAATGCAGCCTTCAGGCTGCATCATGACAATAATATACAATATAATTTTTGGTTTAGTAATAATTATAACTGTAATTTATTGTTATTACAGTGAAATGCTAATTAGAAGAATGCAAAGGATCAGTAAACTGCAGTATAATGTGCTGTAACGTGGGAGTGCTAACTTTGCTGTAACATTAATGATGTACACTTTAACACTAATATAGTTTAACATGATGAACACACTTTAGATAATATGAGCTGTAACACAGCTAATAGCTACGTTTATAACTATGGGAAATTAATAGTATTTTGAATGACTATTACCACCTGGGAAAAGGTAAAATAATCATGTCAATGCAACTAACATTATATCTGCTGAATAAATCTAATATATACACACTTGCCTGAGGATGACAATAGGGGGCACTTAAATCACTATTTTCCAACATCTGGGCCCTTCCATAACATTAACTGATGTTAAAACTAACAGATAACGCTCGCTATTTATTGATTACCCAACTATGTCATGCTAACGGCTAATGCTATTATCGATCATTGTTCTGCAACAGCAAAATAATATCATTATCATCATCTTTACTGTAACATTACCTCTGTCTTTGTCACATTTTTCCTCCTCTTCTTTTCTCTTTTTTCCTCCCCTGGGCACCAGTCAGTTTAGGACGCTTTGACATTATGAGATTTTAGATGCAACAAAGACCGAAAACCGAGTTGCAGGTAAAAGAAGTCAGACTTTTTTTTTTATTAAGGTATAGGTACAGGCCGGCGCCCCCTGGTGGTTTGCGCCCTTAGCATTTGCCTATACTGCCTAAGCCACAGGCCAGCCCTGGCGGTGACGTTGACGTGCAAACCTGCGCCCAATGAGGCGTCTACATATATATGTCTGTGTGTAGCATAACAAACCCGCGCTCACTGTTGCCAAATCCGCTTGTTTTATGCGACTTTGAGCTTCTTTTTCTAAAGTCGCTTGTAAATGTCATGAGTTGTTTCTGATAATGAAGTCGCTTATTTGGGCTCTAAAATAAGTGACAATAAACAGGAGTTATAAAGAAACCTGCTTGCACTACAGACACAGTGAGTATAACCAGCTGAAATATCCCTCGTCCTCATTACGTGCTGGAGCGCATCCTGAAATAGGAGCAGAGGGAGCAACTCTCCCCGTATTTTCTGCAGTTTACGGTTGCAGTAGCTGATGATGACTGCAGAAGGTAGATCATGCGGTGTAGATCACCATTTTGAGCAGAGATTGTTTCTGAAGATGTTTTTACACCCTGGAGTTACAGTGTCAGCACATGAAGCTGTGCTAAACAGTTCTCTTTCAAGGGTTTTAAGCTCCTGTCCCAGATGGAAGCAAAGTGTAAGACTCTGGAATGACCTGGAAATTTAAAACTTTTTTCCACGCTTTAAAATAACTGTATGTATGTGGATATAAACAGCATGCGAAGACATACAAAGAAATTATTGTTGATGTGAAAGCTCAGGATTAGATGTGTAAGGGAGACTGAAGAAATGTACAATAAAACTTGTGACTTTAATAAAATGTAAAATTAGTTTTAATTTATATGTAAATGCTTAATACCATGTCTGTCTTTGTTTAAGAGGCATAAAAAATATTTCAGCATGAAATATTAATTTATTTACACATTTGTTACGCATTGTGTAAACATCAGGGTGTTATGATTAATGATTTAGCCATTATAGGCCAGCGTTTAACATTTTATGGCACCAGGATCTTTTCATTCCGATTATGAAAAGTGCTTGAAAAATAAGAAATATTCTTTTTTTGTACAAGCATGTTTTTACTAGTGTCATTTATTGCAAAATTGTATATTAAATGCCCAAATAAGCTTTTACACTTTCAGAAATAAAAAGATAAAATATGCGATTAATTTGCGATTAATCTTGAGTTAACTATTGAAATTATGTGATTAATCACGATCAAAAAAATGTATTGGTTGACAGCCCTAATTATGACTTCTTACCGTATGCCTGTACCGTAAAGCTTACTTCTCACAGTGTTCTGTTGGAAGAAAGGTGGCATTTCAAGATCTCCGTCCAGCTTCTGGAAAGCAATAGCTCAGAAAATCATTTATGTTAGTTATTTAGGTAAGGCATGCAGTCAAAACCTGGTCCTCTTAGTGTCAGTTTAATGTGATGTTTCTAAGTTCTGGCTAATCCTTGGAAGGTATAGCAAACAACATATTTTCTTTCCTTTTCTTTTTAGTATTTTTTTTTTTGGAATAAAGTCACTTTATGTTACTGGAGATGACAAAAAATAAAAGAAAAGAAAAATGTAACAATGAAAGAACCAAAATACAAGAAAACAAACAACGGAAAAATGTCTCCTAAGGAGAACAATTATGTCTATTTCATTATTACATAGATTATTGACTTATTTCAGACTTTTGATTTCTTTCTGGTTCTTTTGACAATGTGAATTCACTGTTGTGCTTTTAAATATGTACAATTTTCAAAATCCCAGTTGATCTGAGGTAAAACTTTAAAGTGAACTGATTTACACTTGTACTGATGAATAAGTTCATCAGTACAATTTTGGAGTTTCTAGTGCGTTTTGCAATGATAATCGAGAGCACTACCTAAAACAAAGCCAAGAACAATAATCGAGCTATACAGAATTTGAATCCTTCAGATCTGAAGCTTCCATCATTTTGCTAAAGCCAGAAACTCCACCCTAGAACATCGTTTGACCATCATGCTTAACAGAGCACAACTCTATAAACAACACAAAACTCTCTAAGCAGAAAGCCATTCACTTATTATGTGACCAGGCTACATTTAGTTGATCTGATCGCAGACACTTTGTGTCCTTCAATAATAATAATAATAATAATAATAATAATAATAATAATCGAGTTCCCTTTCACCCCTCCGGTGTACATCTACTGGTATTCTTTTCATGCTCCAGTCCCTGACAAGACCAGAACACACAGACCCAGCCAAGCAATCACTTTCAGATGTTTACATCATGGTCAGATTTGTTTTTATCATATCTTTTTGTCGCTTTTCAGGTTAAACCGTCCCTCTGAGGTTCGCCTCAGCTTAGTATAACTAGATAATATCAAATGATTGCGCAACAGATGACGTGTTTAACGGGGTTTTTTGATTTCTTGAAGCTCCTCAAATTTCCTCTTTTAGCTGTATTAAATCAATATATATATACAGTAGATCTAGTAAAAAATCTCCCTTAGAAAAGGTATTATATCCAATTAAATTGTATACAGTTTCATACACATCAGAGCCAAATTACACACTATACCTGCATTTTTACATGTAATAAATCAAAAGCCATGAGCCTTGCCCATAATTTCTCATATTTTCCTCATTAATTTTATCATTACTTCTCAAAGTATATTTAAAGGCTTTTTTCAAATGGACTGGTTTTATGAATCATTGTTACAAGCAACATCATAATTGTAGTGGTAAAGTTGTTGTTTCAATTTGTTTGTTTTTACCATTTCTTTGTTTCTTTGTTTGTTTTCCTTAACAACCTTTCCCACCTTGGGTGTCCAATACTGTGGTCTGACGCGTGAAATTAAATCCGGGAGATGATTATTGTGTGTCCTTTGATGGTTTATTGTAACAAATTAAACTTGAGTATAACAAAAGATCAGTCCAAGTTTGCAGTGCCAATCACGGTCAATGACTGTCTCAGCTTGTATCAGACACAGCTGCTGTCCTGCATCACAGCCTTTTATAGGCGCAGTTCCCGCCTTTACCTATAGGTGGAAACATGGAAACAAACTGGCATAGAAATTAAGATATATAGAAATTAAGAAAGTATGTTGTCAAATAATTAAAATAAACAAATGGCTCCTACACACAGGCCCCTAACTGGGACCTGAAGTAACAATTACCATTAAAAAATAAAAAGAAAGGAGCCTAAATCTATAACAAACATAACAAATAAAGAGAATAAACATTGTACTCATCTTAGAGTTCTTTCAGTTGGATCTGGGTCTTCTGAACCCTCAAGAAGCAAGCAGACCTTGGTGATTGGCCTCTCTAGGAAACCAGTCTTGGTTCTAATGGTCAAGCTTCTAGCCAGGCCTTTAGAATCAGCTTGAACTTCAGTGACTCTTCCAAGGGGCCAGGAACCTCGAGGTGCAGTGTTGTCCACTATAAGCACTACATCTCCTCTTTGGAACCCCCTCTTCACTCTGAACCACTTCTGTCTCTCTTGCAGCATTGGGAGATATTCCTGGGTCCACCTTTTCCAAAACAAGTCTGCTAGATATTGCACTTGTCTCCAGCGTCTTCTTGTGTATTGGTCGGATTTGCTGAAGAGTCCTGGTGGTAGCACAGGTTGGGTGTTCAACAAAAGAATGTGATTGGGCGTTAGTGCTTCACCATCCTGCTCATCCTCCTTCACAGTTGTTATTGGACGGCTGTTTAGGATTGATTCAACTTCGCAGAAAAGTGTTTCAAGGCTTTCATCATCAAGTACTTGTTGCTTCAAGATGGAATAAAGAACTTGTCGCACCATGCGAATGAGTCTCTCCCAAACACCTCCGTGATGGGACGCTGCTGGTGGGTTGAAACTCCATTCCACTCCTCTCTGCAGCATCACACTCTGGATTTTGTGTGTGTTCCATTCAGTTATTGCTCTTTGAAGTTCATTTTTTGCCCCAACCAGATTAGTGCCGTTATCCGACCTTATGTGGGCTACTTGGCCTCGTCTGCATACGAATCTCCGTAAAGCATTGAGGCAGGAATCCGTGTCCATGGAGCGAGCCATTTCAAGATGGACGGCCCTACTTGACATGCATGTAAATATCACACCATACCTTTTCAGGAAACTTCGTCCCTTCTTTATCTCAAAGGGTCCGAAGTAGTCAACTCCAGTATTTGTGAAAGGTGGCAGGTCTGGTGTCAGTCTTTCTATTGGCAGATCTGCCATCTTTTGCTCTCCCAATTTGCCTCTCCAGCGTCTGCACACAACACCCTTGGTCAAGACCTTTCTAGTCGTGGAGTTGGCATTCACAATCCAATATTTTTGACGCAGTTTGGAGAGGACATGATTTCTTCCACTATGGCCAAGCTGCTGGTGGATGTGTCGAATCAGCAGTGTTGCCACATGATGGTTTTTGGGAAGAATCACGGGTCTCTTCTGTTCAATGGGCATTGCTGACCTGTTCAGCCTGCCTCACACAACATTCCATTTTCCAAAATGGGATCTATCTTGCAGATGCTGCTATGTTTGCTTACAGCCTTCCCTTCCTTCAACATTTTAATTTCCCTTGCAAAGCCTTGAATTTGACAAAACTGAACGATGCTTTCCTCTGCTTTGTCCAGATTAACCAAATTCAAAGTTGTGGGTTGGTCTATGTTAATAGTCATGTCCAAGCTAATTTTTTTGTTTTTCACCTTTTGCAAAAGAGTTTCTTTGAATTTCAAGTACCATGCTACTGCTCTTTTTAGTTTGTGCCAGTCTGAAAAGTGCTCTATTAGCTGGTTTGTTGGATTGTCCGTTTGGTACTCCTTCACAACAACACTGAACACAGTGGTGCTCCTTTTTACCTCTGGGTCATCTTGAGCAAGTGAGAGGGTCTCCATGGGGTTTTGAGGCCATTCCTCTTCCAATCTCCACAGAAATTCTGGTCCCTGTAACCATTGCTTGCACTTCACCAATGTGCTTGCACTCACTCTTCTTGACGCCATGTCAGCTGGGTTCAGTTTGGTTGGTATGTACTTCCATTGTGTTGTTTCTGTGTGGTTTCTAATAAAGGAAATTCTGTTTGCAACAAAGGTGTGGAATCTTGTGGTGTCATTTGCAATGTATTTCAATACGGATTGACTGTCTGTCCAGAATGTGGTTGCACTGAGAGGATATTCAATTTCCTTTTTCAGCATTTTGTCCACTTTTGCTGCTAGCACTGCAGCAGTGAGCTCCATGCGTGGAATGGTCATTTGCTTTAGTGGAGCAACTCGTGCTTTACCAAGCATAAACACGACATGGATCTTGTTGGTGGTAGTCATTCTTAGAAAGCTTACTGTGCCATAGCCATGGTCACAAGCATCTGAGAAGTGATGGATTTCAAAATGCAGAGGTAACTTAAGGTCAGGTGGTTTCAAACATCTGGACACATTGAAGTCCTTCAGAACCTCAAGACTGCTCAGCCATTTCTGCCAGCTATCAGAAGCTGATTGAGGTACTCTGTCATCCCACTCACATTTAGACTTGCATGACTCTTGCAAAAGTAGCTTTGCTGGAAGGATGAGATGGCTCAAAAAACCTAATGGGTTGTAAATTGAGCTTACTGTGGAGAGGATGTTTCTGCGTGTGTGTGGTCTATCCTTCACAATGATGTTGAATTTGAAGACGTCCTCCTCAACACTCCACAGCAGTGCAAGCGCTCTTTCAAGAGGCAGTTTGTTTCTGTCCAACTCAAGCTCTCCAATGTCACGTGCTCTATCTTGCTTTCGAACGCTTGCGATTACTGCTTTGCTGTTGCTCTGCCACTTGGTCAGGTGGAATCCTCCTTTTTCACACAGTGAAGAGACCTGCTTGACCAATTCAATGGCTTGTTGTTCTGTTGAGACAGATTTCAAGAGGTCATCCACATAGAAATTGCATTGCACAGTTTTAACAATGTCTGGATGGTATAAATCACTGTTGTCTTTGGCTGCTTGCTTGAGTGCAAAGTTCGCACAGCTTGGAGAAGAGGCAGCTCCAAAAAGATGCACCAACATCCGATATTGAAGAGCTGGCTTACTGATGTCCCCATTTGGCCACCATAAGAACCGCAAAAAGTCTATGTCTGATTTAGTGACTCGGACTTGGTGAAACATCTTCTGAATGTCTGCCATCACTGCGACGTGCTCTTGTCTGAATCTCAAGAGAACCCCTAGGAGAGAGCTTGTCAGATCTGGACCTGGCAAGAGTTCTGAGTTCAAAGAGGTTCCACAGTAAGTTGCACCGCAGTGAAAAACAACTCTAAGTGTTCCCTTCTTAGGGTGGTACACCCCATGATGTGGAATGTACCAAAGTCTTCCATCAGTTCTTTCAATTTCATTTTCAGGCACAAGTTCAGCATGTTCATTACTAATAACTTCAGAGAGAAAGTCAGTGTATTCAGCTCTGAATTGACTGTTCTTTAAAAATTTATTTTTCAAGGAAGCAAGCCGCTGTTCCGCCACTTGGTAGTTGTGTGGCATAACAACGCTTTTGTTTTTCGAAAAGATAAGTCTAAAACATAATGTCCATTGAGTAATTTAACAGATTGTTCTGCTTTAGTCATAAACATCTTGTCCTCAAAAGACATTTCAAGCCTTTCCTCTTGGCTCTCATAAAAGTCATGCTTGTATTGTTGCATCAACAATTCTTCTAGGCTTGCAACTGAGATTCTATTTGCAGAGACAACTGTATTACCATCATACCTTGGTCTTTGCATTGGTCCATTTATGTCCCATCCAAGAACTGTTCTCCAGCTCTGAGTGACACCTGTGCGCTGTTAACAGGAGCTGGAACAGATCGCTCTGCATTAATATGTAGCATACTGGGATGATTATTTTTACAAATTGAACAGTTAAGCCGCTTTGGGCAATCTTTACTCAAATGTCCAACCTTTTTTAAGCATCCAAAACATACTCCATTTTGTTTAAGGAATGCAATTTTTTTCTTTATGCAGTTTTGATTTGAAATGCAAGCATGCTTCCAATTCATGAGCTCCATTACAAAACATACACGAAAGATGTGCATTTCTGTGTTCTTGTGGACTCACATTTACATTTGTGGCAAATGTTCCTTTAGATTTTGGTTTCGGTGTTACCTTGGGTTTTCCATGGACAGAGCTTGCATCCTGGATGTTGCCATAGATTGGGTCTGACAATATGCTGGATTGTCTCTCAATGAAAGTGACTAAATCAAGCATTTTAATCCTACCCACGCTCTGCAGCTCGTGTGCTTCTGCACGCCATTTTGCTCTCAACCTGAATGGGAGTTTCAGCATAACATTTCTTAAGTTAGTCACAGTGTTCAATTCATCCATGTAGTGTAGATCTTCCATAGCATTACAACATGTTCTGAGAAACAAAGCGTATTCTTTCAATGACTTGGGATCTTCCGATTTGATCACAGGCCAATTTAGAGCCTTTTCCATATATGCACAAGAAAGTCTATACTCATTACCAAAGGTTTCTTTCAGCAGTTGCTTTGCTTTGAGGTAGCCTCTACTTGTCGCCATGTGCTGACAACTCTTCACAAGATCATGCGCTTGACCCTTTGTGTACTGCATTAAAAAGTGAAATCTGTCTTGGTCATCTTTGCTCTTCCTTTCAATAACATGTTCAAACGTTTGCATGAATGACTGATACTGAAGAATGTCTCCATCAAAAACAATCAGATTGATTTTTGGCAGTGTAGAGAGTCTTTGTTGTTTAACCATTATGTCTGTTAATTGATTCTGCTTTTCAAGAACAGTTGTTAAAATTGCAGCCTGTTGACTTGTGTTCGTTGAGAAATTATTGGGACTTGTATGAGTGGGAATCTGAGTCGGTAACGTAATTCTCTGCGTGTTTTCTTGTTGTAAGCTCTCAATATTTAACAATTGCGAGAGTGGTCTCCCAACAGGTTCTTTGGGTCTCACTACAGGCTGATTTTCCTCTGCCTGAACAGGTGAATTATGCGCTGCATTAAAGTATGCGTTCATAGCATCTTGTGATGTGCTCAGTGGGTCCATAACTTCTACATTCTCAGTGTTTTTCAAATAATTGATTTTCGCTGTTGTTGCTGCTATATCAGTAAGGATGTCTAGCGTTTCTCTTCTCTTTCTAAGTTCAGCACGTTTCTTTTCAAGTTGTTCTTGTTCGTGTTCTAATGCGTGCTTATCTTTTAAAGCTGCTGCTTTTGCAATCAGTGCGGCGCGCTCGGCCTCTGCCCTTATGCGTAAAGATGCGCTTGAGGCATTGCTCCTAACAGAGGAGCAAACAGAGCGCTTGTCGTCTTCTTCAATATTTGTTTGCGTATCTGGTGATGCCTCAGACAAAGGCGGTTCGACTGAGACACTGTCTTGCTTCAAATGTCTGAAATTTGCGAACCATGTTTCCACATTGGCAAGGAACGCGTTGATTTGCTCCATATGGGGCTCCAACCACGTTTTTGTATCAAGGATTTTGTCTTCTTCATCTGCAAACATTTCTTGATACGATACATTTATGGCTTTGAATTCTTTCAACATATCATTATACTTAAGCATATTGCCTTTAATCTCTTCCACATGTTCATTGTTTTGCATAAGCCTGTTCACAATATTCATCCGTCGCGTTAGATGCGACATTTTACCAGACCTCGAGGCACGGAGATTTGCTGCAACCTCTCTTGGCTCTGCAGACGGGCCTGGAGCTTCCTCTCTGTCGGAGTCATCCATTTCTCAACACAAAACAGTTTGTTAGAAACTTTCCAAACAAAGTAAATACTTTCCTCCTTTAGTATTTAAAACGAAATCAATTATTCGTCCTGCAGCGTTTCTTTCAACATTCTTGTTCTTTCAAGCAAAACTTAAGCTCCACGCTCATCCAAAATTAAACTTTCGTTTCTTAAATAATTTCTGAAATAATTTTTTTCCAACTGAAATCCATTTCAATCCAAGTTCACTTGTATAGTCCAAAGAACTTAATGTGGCACGTACCTCCTTCAAGGTGTATTCCTTTGTTTCCAGTTGGCGTGGCGGCCTCATTCAAACAATTCCATCTTTCGGCATCCACGCAATCCAATCTTCAAAGTCGTTTCCATACATCAAGCGGAGTCATTGACTAATTGTAGTGGTAAAGTTGTTGTTTCAATTTGTTTGTTTTTACCATTTCTTTGTTTCTTTGTTTTCCTTAACAATCTTTCCCACCTTGGGTGTCCAATACTGTGGTCTGACGCGTGAAATTAAATCCGGGAGATGATTATTGTGTGTCCTTTGATGGTTTATTGTAACAAATTAAACTTGAGTATAACAAAAGATCAGTCCAAGTTTGCAGTGCCAATCACGGTCAATGACTGTCTCAGCTTGTATCAGACACAGCTGCTGTCCTGCATCACAGCCTTTTATAGGCGCAGTTCCCGCCTTCACCTATAGGTGGAAACATGGAAACAAACTGGCATAGAAATTAAGATATATAGAAATTAAGAAAGTATGTTGTCAAATAATTAAAATAAACAAATGGCTCCTACAATAATCTAAATTTTTATATTACCTAGGGCTAAAAACAAGTGATAGGATCTCAGCTTTGTTTATGTTTGCCATTTTATTAATATTCTATAATCATAATATAAGAGCCTCTAATCTAGTATTTCTACAGCTAACTGTCATGAATCCATTGTCAAACACAAACTCAGTGCAGTTTTATAGTGTAACCCTGAATACAGCCCCAACGCCTCTGGAGCTTGATTATGGAGTAAAGTAAACAAAATAATTCTATATGTACAACTTATCCCCAATTATTTCTAACAAACCTGAATTATTTATTGTTCAAGCCATGTTAATCTCTCCGCATTTCAATTTAATTTGGGCCATACATTTAATGTGAAACGCCAAAGTCTATGTTATTAAGGTCTCTCTTTTTTTTCCTTCTTTCAAATCTTTCATGTATGTTTACGATCTCTCAAATGAATTTGTGCTCAGAGCTGCGGCCATCTCAACACAAATAAACATTTTTGAAACCATGGTATTTATGATTTAAAATGAATTACTTCATACAGACGAACAGCGATTCAGTAACATACAATGACCCATTCAAACAAACAAACAAACACACACGAAGGCCTGTTTTTTCCACAGTATTTTTTCCACTGATCTGTGGTCTTTCATTTTGAAATGTTTCGACTCAGAGCCAATGCTGAAATATATAGTTTTGTAATATCTGAACCACATTACTTACTGCAGAAAGGAGAGTGGGTGGGTTATAACGACCCCGATTATTGGACTGACATGCAGTTTTACACTTCGACTCCGTAAGGATAAATCTCTTTATCTCACAGACAATTGTACCCTTATTCCTTTTTAGCATTATACATCTATTAGCCTACCTGGTCTAGCTGTGCATGATGGAAGTGTAACCGGTTTCATCCCTAAACCGCAACCCCCGCGCAAAACTGTGCCTCTTTTAAAGGTATACTATGCAACCGGGGTTGATTTTCCAGCGAGGCTCCCCCCAGAGGGCGAAAGTAAAAGTGCACTGTCATAAAGATGCTCAGCTGTTCTGGTTTCTCCATCAAGCCAGGCGCGGTTGTTATGAGCTTAGCAGACAGGCGAACGCAACGAAAAGTGGAAAAAACGGCAGTACAAACAATGACTAACACAGTGAAGGTATGAACAACAGGGTTTCCCGCAGCGCTATCTTGGTGAGGCGGCCGCCTCGCCAAACTCACTCTACCGCCTCACCAACATAAAAAAATAAATAAAAATAAATAATAATAATAATAATAAAAAAGAAAACTCGATATGCTTGCATGTTTCAAAATCCTGTAGATAAGCTGGTTTCTTTCTATTTCTCGGTGGGTACTTTTTGGTCACAGTTTCTGTCAAGTGTCCTATAATTTCATGGCTTCCTACACTTGAAAAGGAGGACTTGAAGACTTCAGGAATTCACTCAGTCTTTTTATTTTCACCAATGAGTGAGAACCACTGAACAGAACAGGTGAAAAACCTACAAAACACATACAAAATATTTTAACATACATTTTAGACATATTTATCTTAATGACTAATTCCATTTTTAACCTTAAACATACATTTCTCTTACAATTTTAACCATAAACTCACAGTATTAAATTATTAAATTCCATGTCTGGTTGAATTTGAATCAAACAAATCCACACATTTTAGAACTACATTTTTCTTTTTCTTAGGACATAAGGTTTTTTACATTAGATATCTTAACATACATTTAGTGGAACCAAACTATAAAACTAACAGTGCAAACTGTTACTTCAATAAATTCTTTATTCCATTTCTCAAATGCGAACTACAATCAAATTTCATTCAATTGAGCCCAGTTAGTGGCTTACTGTTATAAGAATTATTATTCTGAAGTCACTATGGCCTCACACCACTCGGACAGAGGAGGCCTGGAGACCTGATGTCTGTGTATAAGATCCACTGTTTTCTGATTGCAAGGCCAAATGCTGCAGCTGCTGAGGGATACTGATTGTTTACGATAGACTGTCTTTGTTTTGTCTCATGGGAAGGCCACGGTGCAGTATTAGGGGAAGCCCGAAAAGCGACACAGACAGAGACAGGGCAGACAGAGACTGCAACGGAACCGAAGGGTGCGATTACTTTCCAACTATGTGAATCTCTGCTCTGTTTCTCAATAAAAGTGCTGGAACGTTATACCACCGTCTCGTCATTTAGTAAAGATGGGAACTCAGTTACTATTGTTTAATATTCCACCCAAAACTCCCACAACAATTTGGCGTAAACGAACAAGATCTCCGACCGACGAGCGAGGGAGTCCGGGGACAGGAGCTGCTTTGGCCAACCCGGAGAGGTTATCCGGCCTCTGGTACCCCGAATGGATTTTCAAGGGATGTGGAGGAGCTCCTGGTCTCGGAGCGTCTCTGGGCGTCGGCGCGAAGATCCGAACCTTTCTTTCATGAGACGGTAAGGGGATTATTTTCCAGCTCTTTTAAAAACAAACGCAATTGGTCAAAAAATGCTTGCAAGCTTTTAAATTTTAAACCCCATTTTAAAGTATACCTCAAGAAATTTTTAAATTTAAAACTGTAAACCTAAAAGGTAGTAAAAGTAAAAGCCGGTAGAAATAATGAATTATATTTAATCCTTAAGGCAAATAAAACAGGGTTCGCAATACCGAACGGTGACTAAGGTTTAAACATTAAACTAAAATTCAAAATTTAATTAGAATACGTTTTCAGCTGAAATACGGACTTTCCCACAAGGGGGAAGGAGGGGCAGAGTGATTTTCACCTGGAGAACAGGTGACCGGCTGAGCAGTTTGCAGCTGGTCCATTAAAGTCCTCTTGTCTTGGGTTTGTGCAAGAGGCTGTCCACTTCTGGTGTGGATGAAAGCGGCAGGGGTGCTTAAGTCCTTGACTGTTGCGAAGACGTTTGCAGCTTTGATAAGTGGGGACCCCGACCATTATACCAAAAAGCCGACCATCAGATGTGAGGCCTTTCATTTTAGTTGGTCGATCGTGCTAAGGACAAGTAGAAAATAATAATAAAAAACAAAAAAAGGATAAAATAAATAAAAACAAACAAAAAAAAAAAGTCTGGAAGCAGAAGAGTCAGTGTAATGGGTAAAAGGCAGAGTTTCTCAGGGTCAAGCCTAGCCCCAGGGTGAGACGTTTGATTTCATGCTGAAAAACGTAGGGGCCCAGACGCATGACATGCATAAATGATTTGAAATGATTTGATTAAACATGCAGATTTCTCACATAGGGGTTATTATTATTACTATTATTTTATTTTATTGCAGTACTGCTACTAAATAATAAAAATAAAATTAAGAGAAAAAAGAAAAGCGAAAATTGAATAAAATGGATAAAAACAAGGAAACGGAAACGAAACTAAAAAGGCGTTGCACCGGGGAAGCGTTTACGTGGGGACCGATTAGGCACTTCCGTTGTGGATAAAATTGGTCTAAACTGCTAATAGCGACGTATAACTTTCAAAAATGGGTAAGCGTCCAAGTGTCTGCGAGACACAGAGTTGTATCCTTGCGGGACTGAAGCGTAAAACCGCGTGTGGACGAAGCATCGGGGGGTCGTAACCAGCGCACGCTCTCCACCTTTTAAACTAAGCGGGAACTTAACGCGTTGAAAACATCTTTCGGCGTTGGCGTTTAAAAATTATGAAAAACATAGAACTATTTAAGATGGTGAAAAAGCAGGCCTGTACGTGTTTGTCTGTCTGAATGTCATTGTTTGTATGTAACCGTACGTGTGTATGTATCTATGTAACTAAACGTTCGTCTGTGTGAATTAATTCGGGGTAAAAGTAATGTTCATGGTTTCAGAATGTTCATTTGTTTTGGGAGAACTGCAGCTCCGTAATTCAAATGACATTTTAAGCATGGACTATGTTAACAATAGAGGTACAGTAAAAGAGAGATTTAAATAACAAAGTTTGTTTTTTAACATTAAATATCAGGACCAAATTAAATTGATACACGGAGAGATTAACATGGCTTGAACGGAAATATTTCAGCTTTGTTAGAAATTGGAAATAAGCTTTACATAAGCTTGTTAAGTTTACTGTTTTACAAATTTAGGCTGAGATCCTATAACTTGTTTTTTAGCCCTAAAGTAATTTAAAATTGCTGAGATCTCATTACTTATAATAATAATGATTTATCACAAACCAGTCCAGTTGAAAGAAGTTTAGATATACAAGATTTTTGATTTAAATAGATGAGGGAAAACTGTGCTTTGAACAAACTGTATGGAACTAAATATGGTTGCTTTTCTAGGGTTTTCTATTCATTTATTTTATTTCTTTTTACTTGGGATTTGAATGCAACTAATGAGAAATTTTGAGAAGCGTCAAAATATCAGAAGGCCACGTTACATGCGTCATCAGTTACGAAATCATCTGATGTTATTAGTTATGCTGCGCTGAGGCGAACCTCAGAGGGACAGTATAACCTGAGAAGGACAATAGATATGATAAACAAATCTGACCATGATTTAAACATCTGAATGTTTATGGCGAGGCTGGGTCTGTGTGTTCTGGCCTGGGGCCCGAAAACTATGTCAGAGGGAAAAAATAAAATAAAGCCAGCATCTGAAGGGTTAAATTCTAATTCTAATCTTGGTTTGTTTTGGGTAGCCTTCTCAATGTGCTGAATTATGGGGAAAACTCTTATAGAGAAACACTAGAAGCTCAAAAACTAAAAGGGAACAATCATTGCTTTAAAGTTTCACCCTTGACCAATTAGGTTTGATGAGGTATATATGAATAAAAGTATTACTAACAGCAAATACACATGGTCAAAGGACCAGAAGGATATCAAAAAGGTTTGTAATAAGTCAAAAACCTATGTCATATTGGAAAAGACATAATTGTGCTCCTTGGAAAACAATTTTGTTTTAGTTTTGTTTGGTTAATTTCTTTCGGGTTTTTTTCCTTCCTTTTGGAGGTGTTTTGAACAGAGTTTCAAAGGAAAGGTAAAGAATAGAAACCTTCCCAGGATCAGAGAAAAAAAAGGGGAAAAAAACATCATGTTAAAGGGACACTAAGGGGACCAGGGTTTTAACTGCATGCTATTAACACTCTTGTTTTTCTCTGAGTTATTGCTTTCAGATTAAAGGAGACGCCACCTTTTCTGCCAACAGGAGACTCTGAAAAGACAGTGATAGCAGTGCGGTAAGGAGTTATAATCAAATTTGGACACTAAATTATACTTAGTTTTAACTAAGCCAGGAGATCTTCCAGCAGGAAAGGTGGTGTCTTAAAAATGTTTGTTGCTTTCTGCTATTAACAGCTCTATCTTTCTGCTTCTTTTCTTTGCAAAGAAACCTGGTCAATATGATAGGATTGTGCTAACATAGAGATTTAGTCTCATTTTAGACATTCTCAGATGCGAGACAATGCAGAAACAGTGCCGCAGTGCCATGGGGGCTGATCCTTGGGACAAGGACTAAAGGTGATGTCATTGACTTCAGCCTGATCCAGTTTTGAGTTTTATTTTGTCAGAGACAAAGTTTGATTTATTTTTTTCTATCCTTTTGTTTCTTTTATGTTTGTCATGTTAGAGGGAACACTGTAGTTAAAATGTTTGTGACTGTTTTGCTGTAATTTCTTTTCAACCTATGGAGCGTTTTCTTTGGCAAAAAATGCTGGCAGAATTCATTCTGTTTGCAGGCGTGAGGACTGGAGGATGGACTCTTGATGAGAAGGAGAATGTTGGGCTGCTGAATTTAGACATTGGACTGAAAAGGACATTGAAGGACTATGACTGAAGCATCGGACAACCTTCGACAACAAACACAGATGAGTTCTGCAGACACGACTTCATGCATTTCACTTCAGATTTTGTTGTACACAATTAAAGCAAAACACACATTACGAAACACATTAAGATTATGTAAAGGTGAAAACTTTTAAAGAAGCACCTTGATGGAATCATGGAGCAACTTAATAAATTAAGTGGGTATTATATCAACAGTTAAATAAATAAATGAATGAATTAGTTTTCACTATATAGGTAGAGTAATCTGAACTTTTAAATAGCATTTCATTTAATGAACATCTTAGTGTAAGCTGATTTCTGCTACTCTGGCAGGCATCAATAAAACGCAAAGAAAAGGTTACTGGCTAAAATGGGTAATGTTGCAATAAAATTAGCATAATGACACATCCTACTAACTAACATGGGTAAATTTAGGATTAAAGCATCAGTGTAAAATGGGTACAATATTTATGGAGATTTAATATCTTTCAACTAGAACACAAATAACTCAATAGTCTTTTTAACCAGTTAAACATCCTAAGGGAAAAAAACACAACACTGAGTTTAGCAAACCTTTAACCTGACAGCTTTTAGATCAGGATAATTTAATGGTTATCGTTTTACATACAGAAAATAAGTAAGATTAATTTAATTAGATTAAATTATGGGGGCATTTTGGATCTGGTCAGGATGGTTGGGGGGCTGTGATGATAAAAGGGTAACAGCTTGAAGGTGATATCAATGAATGAAGGTTTTCTCTGAGGAACATTAAAGCAGCAAAGACACCCCACATTGGAACTCCTGTTTTGAACGGGACATAAGGTGAGATCCTTACAATGAGAGACGTTCCACACAGGGGGGTGTGGAGACCCCTGGGGCATGGCACCCAGGGACGAGCTGCTGTGGACTTGACACAGCTGGTGGAACCAGAGAGACGACAAGGTGGTCCCACAGGTTACCTGACACCTAAGGGTTCTGGGTTTTCAGGGTTGCTGAAAACAGAAAGCTTCGGAGAACCTTAACCTTTCCTGACCGGGCACTAAGAATACATAGATCATAGATCAGATTGCAGAGGCCTAGACAAATAGGAACGCAGAGACGCGTTCATCCAAGAACTTCTTAATAAAAGTCCTTAATCCTCAGTTTTAAGAAAATAAATAATCACATGTATGGTTTACTTTATTTTAGGATTAATTTGGGAACTAATTCTGATTTGCTTAAGTAGCTTTAGTTGTTCTACAATGTTAGAGCGTTTTCAAAAACTCCTGTTCTCTCCTGCTCTCTGCTTTGTTTTGTGTTGTAGAACCTTGGCATCCTTGAACAGTAGCAGCATGGTGTAAATATTTTGTCTTTTCTGTGCAGAACAGCACCTCACTTTAAAAAAAAAAAAAAAAAAGAGGGAGAGAGGGAAAAGGCTTTCACATGGAAAGTCTTTCTTTTTCTCAGTTGGGTTTTCAAAATAAATGGGAAATGTCATGAAACAAATATGTTGATGAAATTATGTTGCAGAGAACTTCAACTGTCAGACAACAACAGTTAAGACACACATTAAAAGCATCTGTTAAGAATTATTATGAATTTACTGCAGATACATTTGAACTTAAAGATTACTATTTTAATTAATAATTAAATTGCAGAATTCTGAGAGCTAAATAATTGTGCACAGAAATATCTTGAATGTGAAAGTGCTTGGAGAATGTTTAATAAATGACACATTAAAGGGGTTTTGATAAGAACACTAATTACACCTTGTTTCTGTTCTCCAGTGGAAACAAGGACTCGTGTCTGCAGACCATCTTCACAAAGTGTTTTATTAGAAAGAAATGCAAAATAAAATGCTCAGTGCCCATCCAGAACTGAACACTTATTACCATCCAGCTCAATCGTCCAGCCTGCGAGGAGGAACCCAGAAGAGGACTGGGGATGAAGAAGCCAGAGAACTCTGATTCCTTATTCTTCAACGGGAGGAGTTGCCTGAAGAGACCCTAAGCGCGATTAGATTAATTTCTGCCTTGTGCCTGAATGGCCTGAAGGCTTTCTTAACTTTGCGTTCTTGACGTTTAGGACTCTTCTCATATATTGTGTTGTTGCTGTTTGTTTAACTGCTCTGTTCCACTGACTCACATGTTTGATTTTTTTGTGTTATGAGATCTACACTTTAATATTACATCATGTTGATCAATATGGTTTTATGGGGTAAAAAATGGAAACTGTTTGCTTCAGACACACAAGGATCTATGGTTTATGCACCTTTTGATTTGATATAGGAAGAACCAGGATCGGATTGGCTCTAAAGATCCTTTAATATTAGCGGGTAATGATAACACTTAGATTCAATACAGGGTTTTCAGGCTCAGATTGGCCGAGAGCAGATCTCCCTGGGAGGGGGCCTTGCAGTTTTTACTGCCCCCTAGGGGTAGCGTTTTCTGGAGGTTCCCCTGCCCGCACTGAACCTCTCCTGCCTTTGCTCCTGATGTTGTAAGTTTGGAGTGGTGGATTATTGTCCATCGTAGGGGTGAGTGGAGAAAGGAGTAGGAGGGTATTCAGGGTGGGTCAGAGTAGACGGATTCGACCTTGGTTACTGAACAGGGTTTAGCTTACCATAGTCTAATGTAATTTTAAAATAATGTGCGCATAGGTACCTAAAACAGGCCTTACCTAATTAGATGAATCCTAAATTGTAGATGAAAGCTAAACCTTTGATCTTGTGTGTTAAAGCTCTATGAAGCATTCATGTTGATCTGTATTAAAAGTTCCAGCACTACCCGGTTCCAACACGGGAACCCTTTGGGTCCCACTTTACAAGTTTACAGAAATGGTTCCTCTGTGTTTTGTGATGGGTCATCTTGTTTTGTCTTGATGCTGACGACGCCATCATCAAAAAAAAAAAAAAAAAAAGAGAGGAATGTTATAAGAATTATTATTCTGAAGTCACTATGGCCTCACACCACTCGGACAGAGGAGGCCTGGAGACCTGATGTCTGTGTATAAGATCCACTGTTTTCTGATTGCAAGGCCAAATGCTGCAGCTGCTGAGGGATACTGATTGTTTACGATAGACTGTCTTTGTTTTGTCTCATGGGAAGGCCACGGTGCAGTATTAGGGGAAGCCCGAAAGCGAGGCAGGGAGAGACAGGGCAGACAGAGACTGCAGCGGAACCGTGGGGTGCGATTACTTTCCATCAATGTGAATCTCTGCTCTGTTTCTCAATAAAAGTGCTGGAACGTTATACCACCGTCTCGTCATTTAGTAAAGATGGGAACTCAGTTACTATTGTTTAATATTCCACCCAAAACTCCCATAACACTTACCGGTAGTCCTTATAAGTCCTTTGTCATGAGATGCTGCTTTGGAGGCTCTGTTTGCCTTCCTCAGCTCTGTTGCAAAAACCAGCAAAGTGGTTTGTGGATTCCTTATATACCTGAGTTGAGGGTGCTGCTGATTGGGCCAGATTTCTTTCACCTGCTGAGAAGTGCTGCAGAGTGGCATACTAATGTGTGTGTGTGTGTGTGTACACACCCAAATGTCTATTCATGCACCCACATCTAACCAATGAGCAGATCTGCGCAACAGTTTCTGTGACTTCACCTGGCTGTGTGTACTCAGTCTTTTCAGGTGAAGTCTCGGTAATACCACTTTGATCACCCTGATCTGGTACATTTTCCACATTTTCATCAACAACACTCTCTTCACTGTTGTCAACCCTTGGATGTACACCCCCATGTTCTATGTGTGACTAAGATGTTTGTGTTTCCCTTTCCTGGGTTGTTTTAATGGTGAATTTCACCAGTCTATGCTTTTGGACCCTCTTTGTGTCTGGATCGTATACTAAATAGGCTGGGCTGTTTTTCCCGTAGCCTATGAAAACGCCTTGCTCACATCTAGAGTCCAACTTGCTTTTCTCTTGCTTGTAAGTAAAACACTTTGATCCGAATTTTTGCAATTTAGATACATTCGGTACCTTGCAAGTGAATAACTCGTTGGGCGTTTTCTTTGTGCGTCTACTGTAGCACCTGTTTCTCACATAAGCTGAGGTCTGCACAGCATAGTTTCACAGCTCATCTGGCAGCCCGCTTTCTATCAGTAGGCATCTGCTCATATCGTAGAGTGTTCTCCAACCTCTCTCCGCAGTGCCATTTTGATGGGGTGAGTAAGGAGCAGACGTCTCATACCTAATCCTATTCTTTGTTAATATTGCCTGAAAGTCTCGACTTGTAAATTCAGTGCCGTTATCTGAACGGATAGACTTGACTTCTCCATAAGGCGCTGTGTCTGCCAAGAATCTTTCTGTGGCCTGCACCGTATCACTCTTAGACTTTAGAAAGTACACCAGTACAGTGCCTGAGTAGTCATCTGTGAAAAACTTGACGTGGAGAAGAATAAGCGGAGTGTCTATCCAATGTCATTTATTAAATGAACTTTCACATATCTGTGTCCCTCCTTGCTTGGTGTGGACATAGGTCCGGCTAAATCAGTGTGAACTAGTTCTAGGGGCTTCTTTGCTTTCCTATCTGGCTCCCTATTTCTTGTCTGAGTGAACTTTCCTTGTGTACACACATCACATGACTGATCCAAACCAACTGCACCTCCCTTAATCTCCATGCCCTTCACAACACCTTGTAACTTTTTAACATCCTAAAATTGCAGTGACCCAGTATTTGGTGCCAAGTCTGTAGATCATGACATACATTACACAGGTCAACATCTTTTTCAACAGTTGGCAAGTAATACAAATTCCCAGTCTCATGAATGTCAAACCTGCTACCATCCTTGGTGATCATGCGGCTGTCCCCCTTTTTGAAAGTGATTGTAGCTCCACCATTTGACGCTCTTGCCACTGAGAAGATGTCGTGTGGGTATGATGGCATGTAGAGTGTGTCTCTTAGCTGCGCTGTGTGTTGTCGTCCAGTGTTGTCTAGAAAGTGGATCACCGCCGTTCCTCTCTGTAGGGCCATTCCACTGCACTTGCTTCCGTCGGCTAATTCCACACAGTGGGTCTCTGGCTGGAACGAGCTGTCAAAGTTCTGGAACTTGTTGATGTCGTTCACAATGTGGGAAGTTGCCCCCGCGTCTACCATGATGCCTTTTGTTTTCACGTTAAGTAGTGGTCTTTCACTTTTCACATGTTTAGCCATGAACAGGTAATCTCCTTCATCGCCATCTTGTTCCGCAGCAACTTTTCTGGCGCCATCTTGTCCCCCCTTTTTCTTACATAGTGACTCAGCATGGGTATTGTTTCTACAGTAATTGCACCACACTTTCTTGTAACACTTTCTCGCCCTGTGTCCTTTTATTCCACATTTATAACAAGTCAAGTTGTCATCTTCTTCTTTTCTGTTACCTTGTGGCTTGCTGTGGCCTCCGCCCCGTCTTGTATGCATCTTCATCATGTTATCTGTAGTCTGTTCTGTCATTTTCATTTTTTCCGATTCTTCATAGACCCGTAGCCTTCTTTTAAAGTCCGAAAACGTAACGTTATCCTCATTCTGCGTTACATGGACTGCTAGCGGCTTGAATGAGTCTGGTAGCCCGCCTAGTATCATGGCTACGATTAATCCATCACTCATGGTTTCTCCAGCATCTCTTAACGCTATAATGATGTTCTCTGCCCTTATTAAAAAGTCTGTAACAGTTTAATTTTCTGCCATTCGCAGCTTTGTTAATGACGTGTACATATTTATAATCCGTGGCTTGCTTTTTCCTGAATAATGTTCTTTAAGTATGCTCAGCGCTTTCCTGCCATTATTAGCGGCTTCGTGCCTGATTAGCGATAGGCTTTTATCGTCTATTAGCCTTACCAGTTCGGCATAGCAGTCTGCATTTTTCCGGTTGTCCTCATCGCTCGCTTGAGTGGGCTCATGTAAAATGGTATCCTTCAACTTGAGAATGTGTAGACAGCTTAGGAACCTCGTTTCCCAAAGGTCATATTTCTCTTCAGATCCGTCGAATAAAAGCTGCGGTGCTGGGATTCCTGTTGCTCGGTTTGCCATCTTCCAACCTCGCCAATTTCTTAGTTTCTTGCTGGTTAGCTATTGCGTAATACGTCGCGTTAAACTTCCTCACACTCGCTTATCTTCGGCCCTGGGCCCATAACCTGTTAAGTTATCTTGCTGTCGCGCAGGATTAACTTGACGTGGTGAAGAATAAGCAGTGTCTATCCAATGTCATTTATTAAATGAACTTTCACATAGAGTACGGCTCTGTTCATCCGTCTCCTTCATCAACTACATACAAGTGAACACAGAAGTAGCATGGCATACATGCGGATATGAAAAACCGTAATACCCCAACACTCGACCAACGACCAACACTCTTTGGCTACCTTAATACAATATAAGAGCGCCATACACAAATAATGTTTAACAATAGATATGAAAAATTTACTGACCACCAGGCTATGAAGGGTAAATCTTGTAAAGTGCGTGTTACTAAATGCTTATCATTAAGCAGCCCTTACTACTATGTTTTACTGGCATTAGTAGATCTAGTTTCCCAGTGTCAGGGTTCTCTGTGTTGTTCTGCTCTATTCTACTCCTCAGGTGTGCCTAGTTGGCTGAGGGGGCGTGGCTCACACCTGCAGCTCGTTGCAGGCGGCTTCCTCTGGCTTCTTAAGCAGAGCGCTGACAGATGGAAGATGCCAGAGCCTTAACCAGTCGTGGTACGACGTGGCCTGTGACCCAACTCCTGAAAACCTGCTTGTGAGTTTTTCGTCTTTGAATTTTGACTAATTTTGGATCTCCCTGTTTTTGTCACAGTTTTTGGTGCTTGGATGCACTCACCCGTCTTGACGTCTTGTCCGAAGAGACAGAGCTACAGAATCCTCTTGCTCAGATTTTGCTCTGGCTCTCCCCTCATACTCCCTGGATGTTACCCAGCGGGGCCTGAGATTCCCCCTCCCGGATTCTGCTGGCTCTTCTCGCACTCTGGTCAATCCATCTGTCACCCACTGCCGAGGAGGCTCGCTCTGGATCCCTCACCAGTAACATCTGCCGCCCTCTGCCACTAGCCGCCTAACACCAACAGAGTAGGATCACAGAGTTCCCTCGGCGCAACTTCTCCCCGGTTTGGTCCGCCCAGCTTTATGGTAAGCAGCACAGCTTCTAGTAGTTCTCCTGGTTCACCTTTCAGAGTCACTTACTCTCCTTCTCTTTGCAGTCTCTCCAGCCGTGACGTTCTGACCCTGTCGAAGTTGCCTGTAGTTCCGTCCGTTATACCTGCCTGTTTCCTAAATAAACATCTTAAAACTGTGCCTTGCTTCCCGATCGTATCTGCATGTGGACTCGTCATCTGAAAACCATGACAGAAGAAGGCTCTGGCCACCAAAGTCCAGCAGATACGTTCGGGCGGCAGCTAGCCGCACAGCAGGAACAGATGCAGTCGCTTGGGTTAGCTGTTAATTCGACACAGGAACAGCTTCAGAGATTAGCCGCTCAGTTTAGCCAGTTGACGGACGCAGTCACTTCCGCGATGACTCCGCCTGTCACTCAAGACCCCGCCTCCCGCCGCTCAGAGAATTGAGAGTCATGTTCAGACTCCACCTCCTGAGAGCGCGTCACCTTGTCCAGAGAAATTCTCCGGTGACAGCGGGGATTGCGGCGGGTTCTTATTTCAGTGCAAACTCGTGTTTAACCGTTCCCCTTAGACATTTGCCTCAGATCAATTTAAGATAATGTATGTTTTACGACTTTTAACGGGTAGAGCTCTCAGATGGGCTAAGGCTCGTTTCCCTGATTGCCAGTCATTCGGGTGTTCCTTTCAGGAATTCGTTATTGAGTTCAAGACGGTTTTTTCAGCTGAGTTAGATTCGGCTCAACAGTCTCGTAATCTCATTTCTTTGAAACAGCGCAGCCGACGCGTATCTGACTTCTTGGTGGAGTTTCGCACGTTTGCCGCTGCAGCAGGTTGGCAACCTAAGCCGTTAAAGGCAGTATTTTTTCAGGCTCTAGATGAGGCTTTAAAGGATGAGTTAGCCCGAGTTGAGAACCCTGAGGAGTTTGAGGATTTTGTTGCGTTAGCCATTCGGTTGGATTCCCGGTTATGCAGTCGGAACCGGGCTCGACCGGACCGTATCCTGCGGTCTCCCCCTGTATCAACATTTACCAATAGGGTACCCCGGCCAGTAGTTACTCCACCCCCAGAACCTATGCAGTTGGGGCAGGTTCACTTAACTAATGAAGAGCGTAAACAGCGCTACTCGGGCAACTTGTACCTGTATTGTGGTGGCGAGGGTCATTTTTTAAGAGACTCTCTGGTTCGGCCAAAAGACCGGGTCCGCCGTTCGTAATGGGGAGAATGGCGGACAGTAACAGAACAATTCCCCAGGTAGCTATTAAGGCGCCGTCTCGCTCTCGTTTTTGTTTGCCAGTCACTTTAATTTTTGACCAGGACAGCTTTGACGTTTCGGCTCTAGTAGATTCGGGTTCTGATTTTAATCTTATCGACCAAGCCATAGTTGATCAGCTCCGTGTGCCTGTTGAGTCTTTACCAGAACCTCTACAGGTTTCGTCTTTAGATGGACAGCAGTTAACCTTGATCACCCATCGGACTCGACCCCTAGTGGTAATAGCCTCGGGTAACCACCGGGAACAACTCTCATTTTTTGTTTTTCCAGTGAAGCGTTCACCCGTGGTTCTAGGTTTAGCTTGGTTAACCCTCCACAATCCACAGCTAAATTGGGCCGAGTCCCGCCTGGAGTCATGGTCCCCTGCCTGTCATTCCAGGTGTTTACAGTCCGCTCGCCCCGTTTCTGTCCCTCAGACCGCCTTGTCTGAATCAGAGGATGTTGTAGACCTCTCTCGCGTCCCGGAGGATTACCACGACTTACGAATGGTATTTAGTAAGACTCAGGCTTGTTCCCTTCCTCCTCATCGGCCTTATGATTGCGCCATTGATTTGTTGCCTGGGGCTCCACTACTTGTCAGTCGGCTTTACAATATTTCGAGGTCAGAACGTCAAGCGCTCGAGAAATATATAGGGGAGTCTCTTGCTACAGGGTTGATCCGCCCTTCATCCTCCCCATTAGGCGCTGGTTTCTTTTTTGTCGGCAAGAAAGACGGGTCCCTTCGACCCCGTATCGACTATCGAGGGCTCAACCAGATAACTGTTAAAAACAAATACCCACTTCCGCTGTTATCTTCAGCTCTTGAACCAGTCCAGAATGCCACAGTCTTTACTAAACTCGATCTGCGCAACGCTTATCATCTGGTTCGGGTGAGACAGGGGGACGAGTGGAAGACGGCTTTTAAGACCCCACTAGGCCACTTCGAGTACCTAGTCATGCCTTTTGGTTTGTGCAATGCCCCGGCAGTATTTCAGGCACTGGTTAATGATGTCCTTCGGGATTTTTTGAACTTTTTTGTTTTCGTCTATCTGGACGATATCCTTATCTACTCTCGTGACTTAGAACAGCACAAGCAACATGTCCGTCTTGTTCTCCAACGACTCTTAGAGAATCGTTTATTCGTTAAGGCTGATAAGTGTGATTTTCACCAGACCTCTGTTTCTTTTCTTGGTTTAGTTTTAGAAGGCGGACAAGTAAAGTCAGACCCGGAAAAGATAAAGGCAGTAATGGAGTGGCCTGTCCCTGAGTCGCGTAAACAGCTACAACGGTTTTTGGGTTTTGCAAACTTTTATAGGCGCTTTGTCAGGAATTATAGCCAGATAGCCTCCCCATTACATGCTCTTACCTCCACCAAGGTCCCATACATCTGGAGTCCTGAGGCAGAGGAGGCCTTCAACAGACTCAAGTCCCGTTTCTCCCAGGCACCCATACTCGTTCACCCCAACCCAGCCAAACAGTTTGTCCTAGAGATAGATGCTTCTAGTACCGGTGTGGGTGCGGTTTTGTCCCAACACTCAGAGAATGACAACAAGTTACATCCGTGTGCGTTCTTCTCCCGTCGTTTGTCCCCTGCTGAGCAGAACTACGATGTGGGCGATCGTGAGCTACTAGCTATAAAACTAGCTTTAGAAGAGTGGCGGCACTGGCTAGAGGGATCCGAGCAGCCCATCATAATCTGGACAGATCATAAGAACCTCTCCTACCTGCAGTCAGCTCGTCGACTCAACTCCAGACAAGCCCGTTGGTCTTTGTTTTTCTCACGATTTAACCTCACCATCACCTACAGACCTGGCTCAAGAAATGTCAAACCTGATGCACTGTCTCGTCAATTTGCCCCTTCTGAACAACAGAAGGAGCCGGAACACATTCTTCCCCCCACATGTACTGTTGGAGCCCTGCATTGGGACCTGGAGGACAGGATCAACCAGGCCCAACTATTAGATCCGGACACAGGTACAGGTCCAGCCGGACTTAAGTATGTTCCCCAGTCTGTTCGCCCCGAGGTTCTACGCTGGTGTCATGATGCTAAGTTTTCCGCCCATCCGGGCATTTATAGAACCCAGTCTCGGGTGTCCCGGCACTTCTGGTGGCCCTCATGGACCAAGGATGTGAGAGAGTATGTTCTAGCCTGTCCCGTCATGCCTTTTGTTATGATTTCCACCGTGCCTGTCCCGAAGGTGGCTGAGTCCTCTACTCAGCCACCTTCCGGTTTGTTAAATCCTCTCCCCATCCCCAAACGTCCATGGTCCCACATCGCTATTGATTTCGTTACAGGCCTTCCGTTATCCCAGGGTATGTCAACTATTTTGACAGTTGTGGACCGGTTCTCAAAGTCATGTCATCTCATCCCCATCCGTAAATTACCCAACGCCCTCCAGACGGCCCAGCTCCTCATAAAACATGTTTTCAAACTCCACGGCATCCCAGTTGATATCCTCTCTGACCGGGGTCCTCAGTTCATCTCCCAGGTCTGGCGGCACTTTTGCTCTGCTCTGGGTGCCCGTTACACACTCACCTCCGGATACCATCCTCAGACCAATGGCCAAACTGAACGAATGAACCAACTACTAGAAACCACCCTCCGCTGCCTCACGTCATCTTCACCTTCGGACTGGAATAAGTTTTTGCCCTGGGTAGAATATGCCCTCAACTCTCACATCACTTCAGCTACCGGACGTTCACCCTTTGAAGTAGCTTTAGGATATCAACCTCAACTCCTACCCACGGATGAACTCAGGATTCCCTTCACCTCCGTCAACGATTACATTGCTCGCTGTCAGGACATCTGGAGAACCACCATCACTGCACTCACTCGCACCGCAGAGCGGAGCAAGAGGTTCGCCCTGCACTGCAGACCAGCTCCTCAATATCACCCTGGTCAGAAAGTTTGGTTATCTTCCAGAGGCGTCTTATCCAACCCGTCCGCTAAGAAGCTTGCTCCCCGGTTCACTGGGCCCTATGAGATAGTCACAGTTATCAACCCGACCACCGTCCGTCTACGTTTGCCTCCTCACTCCCGAGTACACCCCACTTTCCATGTCTCCCAGATCAAGCCCGTTTTGGACAGCAGCTTCCTCTGGCTTCTTAAGCAGAGCGCTGACAGATGGAAGACGCCAGAGCCTTAACCAGTCGTGGTACGACGTGGCCTGTGACCCAACTCCTGAAAACCTGCTCGAGAGTTTTTCGTCTTTGAATTTTGACTAATTTTGGATCTCCCTGTTTTTGTCACAGTTTTTGGTGCTTGGATGCACTCACCCGTCTTGACGTCTTGTCCGAAGAGACAGAGCTACAGAATCCTCTTGCTCAGATTTTGCTCTGGCTCTCCCCTCATACTCCCTGGATGTTACCCAGCGGGGCCTGAGATTCCCCCTCCCGGATTCTGCTGGCTCTTCTCGCACTCTGGTCAATCCATCTGTCACCCACTGCCGAGGAGGCTCGCTCTGGATCCCTCACCAGTAACATCTGCCGCCCTCTGCCACTAGCCGCCTAACACCAACAGAGTAGGATCACAGAGTTCCCTCGGCGCAACTTCTCCCCGGTTAGGTCCGCCCAGCTTTATGGTAAGCAGCGCAGCTTCTAGTAGTTCTCCTGGTTCACCTTTCAGAGTCACTTACTCTCCTTCTCTTTGCAGTCTCTCCAGCCGTGACGTTCTGACCCTGTCGAAGTTGCCTGTAGTTCTGTCCATTATACCAGCCTGTTTCCTCTTAAAACTGTGCCTTGCTTCCCGATCGTATCTGCATGTGGACTCGTCATCTGAAAACCATGACACCCAGTTTATTATATCTGTCGACAGATATAATAAACTGCAGAGAGGTGTCTCTACAACTACAAAACTATGGTTACCAACTATGGTTGGTATGGTTGCTACAACCATAGTTTCCTCAAAATGAGTCTCCCACCGCGCTGGGTGAATTACATCGGACCCTATGCAGAGCTCGCTTGATAAGAAAATATTGTAGTTGATTATAAAAGGCACAATATGAATTATCAGATTCACATGCAGGCAATAAAAAAACACTACAGATTATTATTATTCTATCCATCTTGGTCTAATTTGTGAATGAGGCGGAGTTTCATCAAGCCGGTCCAACATTTCCCCCTCAGCTGCAACATTTGGGGTTCACGCTGTGTCTTTACGCATGATCTAGCACCGCGGTGAAGTTGGTTTGAAGTTGAATGTTGGACATTCAAGCTCCGCGGAGTCAGCGGGATC
The DNA here is from genome assembly GCF_011125445.2 of Fundulus heteroclitus. NCBI lineage: Eukaryota > Metazoa > Chordata > Actinopteri > Cyprinodontiformes > Fundulidae > Fundulus > Fundulus heteroclitus. The sequence continues at coordinate 1,299,274 of NW_023397077.1, read as the reverse complement.
TAGCTCATGGTTGAGCCGATTGAGGGACTCCAATGGGGTACCGCGCGCAAGCTATTTTTAGAAACACAACGTCACGATGACGTCACATCACGTGGTACGCAGTAGGGCAAACTCCCAAACCCGCCGCTGTTTTGCTGTGGAAGAGACGTGCACTAGCTTAGGTTGTACTCGGTTAAACAACTGCTTTTTCCAACATCTAAGACCATGGTTTATAAACATTGTTGCTATGGGACGTGCAACAGCGACTCGAGGTACGCTCATCGGCCGCATATGAAGGATGTTTTCTTCATTAATTTCCCGAAACTCAAGAGTGCCAAGGAGAAGTGTGTGCGCTGGGTACACTTGTGCGGGCGGCCTACACAGCATTTCACCCCGGAAAAAGCTACCAAATTCACCTACATATGTAGCAAGCATTTTGTCGGTGGAAAGGGCCCAACTGAAGAACATCCTGACCCAATTCCAGCGACATCAAGCAGTGAACAGGTGAGAGTATTTTGGTGTTTTACTGAAGCTTAAATCTGCTCAGGCGTCGAAGAGCTAACGACGAAACGAGCTATCCTTTGTTACACTTTTGTTATGTCTGCGTGTCTATCCTGCCGCGCGATATTGACTTAGGCCCCTAAGTTGACCATAGATTTTTTGTTTTGTCATCATTTTAGCTGGAGAGGTACGCCCGATTCAAAAGAAAGGCCCCAAAGCAACGACTTTTCAACAGTCCACCAGGCTCTAAGAAGAGGAAACAACTCGTTGCTGACGCGATACACAGTGTGATCTTGATGCAGCTGCTGCTTTGCTCGCACTGAGCTCCACTTCTGTTCAAACAGAGGACATAACTGCAAATTCCTCCATGGCAACAGCCGGCGATTAGCACTCCAGTGTATTATGTAGCTCTGTGATTTTAGCCACGGATAGGCAGGATAGGAGGCCGACATGTTAATAATGAAGCGCCTGCTGCCATGATAGCATATAGGCTAGCATGTTAGCAGGCGCTAACATGGTACCCTGCTACCGGGATAGCTTACTCAAAAACAAATGCCCTGAATCTCTTAAGCGAAAGATTCTGAGATGTGAACAATCGTTTTGTAGCTACCTATTGGCAAGATATACAGATTCCTGGACGTTGATTGCAAACAAACAAAAAAGGCACGGTGGAAATCATAACAAAGGCATGAACGCCGAGCAGGGAAAAAAACAAAGCTTACCGTTGAATCAACTCGGCCCGTCTTCCGGTTTTTTTGAGCCCTCGACACTCAAGCCACCGTTTCAGCTGAAGGTTGGTGTGCTCTTCCACAGTGCGACCAGTAAACCGTGCGCCTGGGACATCGTCTTGGGTAAGTTTAATGGCTGCAAAGTCGGTCATATCGCTGGTTCTGTTGCGCTTGTAATGGCTGGTTTGTATGTGCGTTCTACGACTGTTTGCCCTACCGGTGCGGCAAAAGGGGCGTTGCTCTTAAGGCCGTGACGTCACGTGCGCGGTACCCCATTTTGGCCAGCGGCTCTCAGCTGCTCCCTCCTCCCACACGCGGTGGTGCAGTGCGGGACCGTCAAAAAATCTTTGAAACAAGCACTCTTGAGAAACAAAAATCAATAAATTCCGTATCTTGTGACTACGGAAGAGTATTGCTGCCACACAAAAAATTTAAATTTCCAACTCATATTGTATAAACATGATAATTATATTGTATAAACGTGATGATTATGTTGTATAAACATGATAATTATATTGTGTAAACGTGATAATTATATTGTGTAAATGTGATAATTATATTGTATAAACGTGATAATTAATATAATATATAAACATGATAACTTTATCCAGATGGTGGCGCTAGTATGCTTTTAGTCTGTATCCCCTTTTTCCCCCTTTTTTAACTGTTAACTGTAATATTGTGTTTATTAAAAGAAAAGAAAATAGCAGAAGGTTTCTGTTTCTTGAAAAAACGGATCGATGGTGCAAGGCAGCAGTTTCGTGACGTTGCGTTCAGAAACGGAAATAATGACTTTGACAGACTGTCTCAGTTTAAATGATCCAGAAGTTACTCCGCTGTGTTTGTGGCTCTAAATAATCTTACAGGTGATGATGGGTCCTGATTATTTTTTTTCCGCTGTCAATTCAAGGATGTTGAATTGACAGAGAACATCTTTTCTCCTTCTCTACTGCATGTATCTTCTTCATAGGGAACTTACAAACATGCAACTTACAAATAAACTTACTATCAACTATACTTATTTGGCACACCTAATTTTTATTTTTGGCTATGCCACTGAGGACTGCCTTTCAGCACCTGGAGGTGGGTGTAGCCAATTTCCCCTATAGGTTATAGCTTAATGCAATGCTCAAAATCTAAAGTGGTATATTGGCCAGTCATCATCATTGGCAAGGCAATATTTGATCTCTGAAACCGTGTTTCCTCCTAATTCTTCCTCCAAGGTCCTCCAGTACTGTCAATGCATCCACCGCGCAGCATTACGCACAAGTATATTTGACCATTTATAACAATTAAAGTTATTGGCTCTCACCTTGTCACAGTAATTTTGTAATCTATGGTACTGTAATGCCGGTTCAAACGTGACAAACTGCATTTCCCATGATGCAATGTGGTCAAAATGGCCACCAACTCCCATCATGCAACACGGCCCAAAAATGGCAGCCGATCGAGATAAGGTTGCTAGGGTGATGGCTATAAAACCCAGCAACAGACCGAAATCTTCCTTCTTTTTGGCATTCCGTCGGTCAGGGAAGGCACGCAGCTGCTACTCCAACACCCCCTCCCCCCCCCCCCCCCCACGCCACGTGCTCGATAACTCTTTGCTGGACCGAAGATTAACGACGCAATTCCATTCCCTGCTCTGCTGATATAGAACAGGAGGTCGACTTAAAGAAGTACTTTTGATTTCCCTTTGATCAAAGACTGAGAGCCGCTTTATCTCCCAGTGATCTAAAGAGGACCCCACTTTTGTTTGACCAAAGAAAGCGACTATAAGCCCGGAGGAAGAGACAAAGGAATTTCCCCTCCCTCTGGTCCTCACTGCCGCCCGCTCCTGCCTGCATCTGGGTCGTCAAGACGCCTTCAGGACGCCGCGTTACTCGGAGGGCTCACGGACCCAGCCGGGACAGCCCTGATTCACAAGTAAACGGGGTTTTCCCCCCTTTTATTTCTTTTTTACCCACAGGGGTGGTTCAGAAGTGCCTGGGCAGGTGAAGGAACTTAGCAAATGCTTTTTACTCCAAGGCAGAGTGTTTTTAACCGTTGAATATCTTTCTATGTGTGTGTTATAAGAATTATTATTCTGAAGTCACTATGGCCTCACACCACTCGGACATAGGACGCCTGGAGACATGATGTCTGTGTATAAGTTCCACTGTTTGCCGAGTGCAAGGCTGAATACTGCGTAGAATGATTATTGTCTATGATAGACTGTCTTTGTTATGTCTCAAACCAAGGCCACGGTGCAGTATTAGGGGAAGCCCGAAAAGCGAGGCAGGCGGAGACAGGGCAGACGCAGACTGCAGCGGAACCGTGGGGTGTGATTACTTTCCAACTATGTAAATCTCTGCTCTGTTTCTCAATAAAAGTGCTGGAATGTCATTACCACCGTCTCGTCATTTAGTAAAGATGGGAACTCAGTTACTATTGTTTAGAATTCCACCCAAAACTCCCATAACAGTGTGTGCATGCCTTTTTTTATAAACGATTTTTGCTGTTTGATTTGTGGTGCGTAAAGACCCCGCCGTGGGTCCTTCTGTAACTCTTTTTTCATCTTCTTCCATCTTTCCCTCTCTCTCTCTCTGCTGTCCTTATCAGCGGAGGCGATCTTTTGTTTGAAACTTAGTTTGCGTTTTTTCTTTAAACTCACCAGTTAGCCGTGCCCTCTCGAAGCGAGGTAGTACCCCATCAGCGTAAGCCTGGTTACGTCATTGGGACTTCCCCTCATGCATCACACAAGGGTGCAGAGCATACGTCATCATAGTCGTCATCTTGGGAGAGTGTTGAGTAACTGACTGTCGTTAGCTCAGCTGAACTAAGATTTGCTACCTCTCATTTTAATCCATTGTTTTTTTTTATTTTATTTCCACATATATATTTTGCATGTTTAGTTTAGTAGTGAGTAAGAGTTCCAAGGTTGTTGAATCAGAGAATTACTGTAACAGGGAATTACGTTTGGTTTAATAAACAACAACTGCGGAATAGAAATTGTTTTGTGTTCATTCCAATTCACAGTTGCATGATTATACAGAATTCAGAGCTACCTCCTATCGGAGTTAACATCTGATATTAACACAGAGACATTATCATTGGATTGGTGATAAGGAATAAGGATTTAAACTCTAATTGCAGTTATATTGGGGTTCTCATAGTCTGCCGGATAAGCCTCTTTGGTTAAAATCCGACCAGATCATTTATTCCAGCATAAAAGAGTTCATAACAGCTAATTAATTAATGCATTAGTAGTGTAAATCATTACAAGCTTCTAGCTAACATCACCACCATTTGAACTATATTTTGTTATAGCTAAATTTTGAGTTGAATGACTTATTATTTAAATTATAATACCAAATTATAGTTAATAATGATAATAATAAGCATATTCAAACAGCTTCTGGCATAACAGCACACATCATCCTGGTAATCATTGTGGAGATGAATATGATGGTGGAAACCCTGACCAATTGTTGTGCGGACTTTTATTTAAGATTGAAGTTGACTTATGGGTATTTCATTTATTTATTTGCGAGTTCCTGTTGTATAGTTATGTGTCACTAGTGCATGCATGACTAACACTGCAATTCTGAACGCTTATGATAAAACTGATCTATGTCTGGTATGGAGTGAAATTGAATTTCTGAGAAGAATCATTAAGCAGTCTGGCTGTAATTCACCACTTCACCATCTGCATGGCCAATTTCCCCCCATCTCCAAAATGAGTTTACGCCTGGGCTACAGTTACTGTGAGGACCGCACATTTTCCCGTCAAGTTTTTAAAAAATAGATGCCAACTTTTTCGTGGAAAGTGGCATACGCAAGCTTTATAAATGAGACCCAAGGGCATTTGTTTCGTCCTGGCCGTGGAACACTCGATCAGCTCTACACCCTCAGCAGGATCCTGGAGGGTGCATGGGAGTTTGTCCAACCAGTCTACATGTGTTTTGTAGATCTGGAGAGGCACCAAACTTTCCGTGATTGATCATCATCAGGTCTTCTACAATTTCCAATGATCAAATGATGACATAATTTAGGCCACGCCCCCTGACAACAGAAAGTGTCATGTTTTGCTGTAAACGGTCGCTATGTTACCCCTCTGAGCTAATCAACATGAAACTGTGTCCATAGACAGAAGACATGTTGGTGTGTTGTGCATTCCAGCCCCAAGTGGATTCGATAGAGCAGGGGGGCGTGGCGGCGTGGCATATTCACCTCAAACACTGCGTTTGGCTACGTTTGGCTCTGAATTACACAGTTTTGGGTCGAACTGCTTAAAACTCATTTGGATGCATCCTTATCCACCCCCAACAGGAATCCACAACAAACTTTAGTGAGCGGGACTTAGTTTCTCTATCTCTATCAATCACACATATTATCACGTTACATCATCATAAGAAGTTATTGTAAGTTGCTCATCAGATCTATTCAGTCTTCCAGATACTGTAGGGTAACATTGGACTAATGTGCACTCACTGTGTAAAAAAGGATGCCAATGACAAAATTAACCAGAGAAATGCCTCACTTGTCATCATGGAAAGAAGGAAAATATATAATAACATAATATAAATTTTGATTTACTCAGTCATTTGTAAAAAGTATTTTATTTACCTAATTTCCTAATTTTCGATCATATTTTCTTTAAAATCGCAGACTTTTGCTATTTTTCATGTAAATCCTTGGTGACGCTTCATAGCGAAGCCGGTGAGGCCGCAGCGAGCTTGGCCTCCCCTGGGATTGCGCAATCCCATGTTAACTGCGCTGACTTCCATTCTGTGAATGCATCTTCCTGTCACTATATCATAAATTCAATTGTTCAAACAGTTATGAACTGATTTTCCACAATTTTATATATGTGGATTACAAATTGTGTTTTGGTCATCAAACTGTGTGCAGATAACATGTTTTTGTGCTGCTGGCCGATCATAAACAGCAAAGAACTGGTTGTAGGTGAGGCCGGCAGTTCCTTGGCCGCTAGGCAGGGGGCGCTCAAGGGGCACCGCTCGTGATCCCCAAATAATAGAGTCAAAACAAGTTATTGATGTTTTATTAGCGAGTTTTGGTAAACAAGTAAAGCACTAAAAGGACTCTAAACATCCAGCTGGAACAGGACTGATGAAGGAAGGCTTTCCTCCCTGGCAGTGAGCTCCACTGAGACTGAGAGACTTTTAAAACTGAAGAAGATAAAGAGAACCTTTACCGGAAAATGATGATATTTTTGTTCAGAAAGAGCGCCACAGGGACTTAAATTATAAGTAGAGGTAAGACAGCGATACTTATTCATGTTTTGTTTTTGTGATAAAATGTGCGTAATGTGGGTTATAGTTTTAGAATGTGTTACAAATGCAGAAATCCATCATAACTCATAAACTGTTACCAATCAAATGACAATTTTTTTTCATCAAAGAACCAATATTTTTCCATGTATCTTGGTGAATTTATTTGGCTCAATCAGTTTCCTTCAGCACTTTGCAACGAGTCTACTCTGTAGAGTGTATATATTAGTAAATCTGACTCTGATGACGTCAGTGCCTCACCAGCTATGAACTCTACCGCACGTACGTCACTGACTACAACCACCACCACCACCATATTTTACATCAGACACCGGAGCAGATGAGGGGCCTGCTGTTGGGAACATGTCAGTCAGTTTGACACATTTCGCAGCATCCGTTTGAAGAACTCGTTTCTTTTTTTCGTGCAGTTTCTCTGCGCCTCCCTTGCGTTTCTTATCCATTACTACTGTGAACACCGCTGCACAAAGTTCCACATGGAGCGTGAAGGTGTTTTTCTGCTTTATGATTGGCCTAGCCCTATAGACTGTCAGGAATGATAACCAATGGGCTGCAGTAGCCTGTGGTAAGGGCCGGATGATCGGAACAGACTCTTGCGCTGCTGATTTTATTTTTCTTCAGGCATTATGCAAATATAACGAGGCAGATATATAAAATAATAATAATAATAATAATAATAGTAATAATAATAATAATACATATTATTAATATACATGTCGGGTCTGCTGGCCCAAACAGCACGTCGGCCCACCGGGAAAATGCCCGGTACACCCGATTACCAGTCCATGCCTGCATGTCATCTAAAGGCAGTTTACAATGTCAAAATCAATCAGATTATACATATTAAGTCAGATTATCCAGATTGGTAAAAGGAATTCCTATATAAGGGAACCAGTTGATTGCATCAAAGTCGTAACAAGCAGCATTCACTCCTGGGGAACCGTAGAGCCACAGGGAGAGTCTTCTGCATTGTCCATGGCTTTGCTGCAATCCCTCATACTGAGCAAGCATGAAGCGACAGTGGAAAGAAAAACTCCCCATTAACGGGAAGGAAAAACCTCCAGCAGAACCGGGCTCAGTAAGAACGGTCATCTGCCTCGACCGACTGGGGTTACAGAAGACAGAGCAGAGACACAACAAGAGAGACAAAAAAGCACAGAAGCACACATTGATCCAGTAATCTGTTTTACATTAGATGGTAATAACAGGTGATCTGTCTTCCCTGGATGATGTCACAGTTAACAGAACGACAGACCAGGTGTACTTACTATGAAGAAAAAATAGAAAAAACAAAAAGTTAAAAGCTGAAATGACAACAGTCATGCAAAATTGAAGAAAAATAGACCCTGATGTCCTCCAGCAGCCTAAGCCTATAGCAGCATAACTATAGAGGTAGCTCAGGGTAACATGAACCACTCTAACTATAAGCTTTGTCAAAAAGGAAAGTCCCAAGAGCCAGCTTCTAGTGGAGGAGTTCAAGTATCTTGGGGTCTTGTTCACAAATGAGGGGAAGATGGAGCGGGAGATCGACAGGCGGATTGGTGCAGCATCTGCTGTGAAGCGGGCGCTGTACCGGTCCGTTGTGGTGAAGAGCGAGCTGGGAACGCCTTGGGATTCCTCCTGAGGAGCTGGCACAAGTGGCTGGGGAGAGGGACATCTGGGCCTCCCTACTGAAGCTGCTACCCCCGCAACCCGACCCTGGATAAGAGAAAGATGATGAATAGATGGATGGAAAAAGGAAAGTTTTAAGATTAGTCTTAAAAGTAGACAGGGTGTCTGCCTCACGGAACAAAAGTGGGAGTTGTTTCAACAGGAAAGAGCCTGATAACTAAAGGATCTGCCTCCCATTCTACTTTTAGAGCCAGTCTGAGAGTGAAGTGCTCTGTTATGAATTACGAAAGTTGGTACACAACATACACATGTGGAATATTGCTAAAGTGTTACTTTAGCAATATTCCAATGCGGTACCGCGCACGTGACATCACCGTCTCAAGAGCAACGCCCCTTTTGCCGCTTAGGTAGGGCATACAGGAGAGAACGCATACAGGAGAGAACACACGGATAACGGATATGACCGACTTTACAGCCGTTAAACTTTCCCAAGACGATGTCCCAGGCACACGGATTACTGGTCGCACTGTCGAAGAACACACCAACCTTCAGCTCAAACGATGGCTTGAGGTTCGATGGCTTAAAAAGACTGGAAAACTGGCCGAGTTGATGAACGGTAAGCTTTGTTTTTTTTTCCTGCGCGGCGATCATGGCAGCGTCGGCCGTTTTTTTTTTTTTTGTTGTTGTTTGCAATCACCGTCCAGGAATGGGTATATGTTTAATGTTTGTCTCATTTGAAATGTTTTTGAGTAAGCTATCCTGGTAGCAGGCTATCATGTTAGCGCCTGCTACCATGATAGCCTATATGCGATCATGGTAGCAGGCGCTACTTTATTAACATGTCGGCCACCAAAATACTCTTACCTTGACTTGATGTTGCTGGAATTGGGTCAGGATGTTCTTCGGTTGTGCCCTTTCCTCCGACAAAATGCTTGCTACATATGTACGTGAATTTGGTAACTTTTTCCGGGTTGAACTGTTGTGTAGGCCGACCGCCCCGGTGGTTCCAAGCGTACACATTTCTCCTTGGCAGTCTTGAAGAAAACATCCTTCATATGCGGCCGATCAGCGTACCTCGAGTCGCTGTTGCCCGTTCCATAGCAACAATGTTTAAAAACCATGGTCTTAGATTTGGAAAAAGCAGTCGTTTACCGAGTAAAACCAAGGCTAACGCACGTCTCTTTTAAAGCGAAACAGCGGCGGCTTTCCGGAGTTTGCCCCACTGCGTACCACGTGATGTGACGTCATTGTGACGTTGTGTTTCTAAAAATAGCTCGCGCGCGGTACCCCATTGCTAAAGTGTTACTTTTACATTATTACTTTTGGGTGTGTATCCACCAATTTAGATCTCAAACTTTCATAAAAGCTTTCCTATTGCAAGAAACAAAACCCTTAAACATATGAAATAACAATTAACTTTAAATAACTAAAAAGGTTTTGTTAACTTTTCACATTGAGCTGGATTAACAGCTAGTAAGATACCTTTAATTAAATTGATATACTAATGTTTAAACCATCATTGTCAAACCTATGGCCTGCGGGCCGAATCCGGCCCGCCCAACGATTTAGTCCGGCCTGATGGCCAAATGCATTATCATTATTCAACGGCTGTATCTCCTCGCTGCATCGACCGATCTGCACCAGATTTTTTGTGAGTCGTGGGGGAGCGCTGCCGAACACGTTTGTGTGAATCGGCCAGTGGACGGGCGGGCAAAATGCGTGACAGCATCTGCGGTGGCAGGCGGCCGGCGGTGCGCAAATCCCAGCAGTGGCCAATAGGCCAGAGCGGCGCTTGGCTGCGAGGGCCGATCATCACCGCTTGCGGTTTCAATTTCCTTTGTTTCTCGTTTAATAATCAACTTAATGTTCAAACTAAATGTAATGTGAATTGTAAATGAAGGGAAAGCATCGAAATGAGCTCAGCATTCAAGTGCAATGTATCAATGAATTTTTCTAAAATCAGATTTATTGCATCATCATGCACTGATTGCTTGTGAATGGATTTGACCCACCTTCATACTGGTGCTACAATGTGCTGAAGCAAATGCAGTTACTTGAGGAAATGTCTACTAATGTTCAAATCAGTGAAAATGCAGCAAGGTTTGAAAGAGACAAAATATGTATTACATTTATTGCTGCAGCTCCAAATCATTGGTAATCAACTAAATCTTATGTATAGATCAGTTGTTGCAAACACATTATCTGTGACACCCAGGTTATGCTCTGAAATCAGGTCCACACAAACACTGAAGACATCTTCATCACATGGAAAGTCTTTGAAAACAGTTTTCCAAGCAGGTTTCAACCTGGTTCAGATCTCTGCTGTACAGGTAGTCTCTGGTTCCATACACCTGAGGTACTGTGAACATGATGTATGGACGCCCATGAGAACTTTGTGCGCTGGATGTATCCTGTGGTTGTTCCAAGCTGAAGCAACCTCAATTAGTTCTTTCTAGGAGAACAAAAAAGCATCTATCTGAAAACAGGCAAATAAACAACAAGCACTATCCAGACATGCAATCTGTTGTATAGTTAAAACATGCTACATATTTAGTACCATACAGAGAAAAGAAGTCTTTGTATTAAAATCACTTGATAATATTAATGAATGCTATAAAAAGTATAGGTGAGATAGATCAGAGCAGTTCAAAGCAAGCTCACCTGTATTATGTTGAGAAAACAGAACTGAATCAGGGCTTTGTCCAAGAAGTTGTCTGACAAGTGTCCATCTGCTTTCAGATTGTCATAGAGGTTCATCCAGAACAGAACAAATTCACTTCGCAGGATCAGCCACCATCTTTCAATTTGCTGATTTCCAGTGCTTAGACCAAATATTATATTTGCTCTTTCAGTTTGATTTTCTGTAAAATGCAAAAATCTTTGTATATCAGCCACATGAACATTTTCTGTCCCTAAATTCAGTCTCAGTCTTTCAGGACAACCCTCGGCTTTAATCACAGCATCAATGACTGACTTTTGGATCATTATTTGTTTTGTTTGCCTCAAGCCATATAAGTCTTTTAGGAAAACTGACAATGCAGCCGCTAATTCCAATTCCAAATGGTTTGAGCTTATCATAACCATCCATATGTCAAACGTAGTTCGGGCCACAACTATGAAAAACTCGTCTCAGCAGTCGATTTCTGGACCTTAGGTCAACTCCTTCACCATCTAGTAAGTTTAGAAGAACTCAAACTATTTCCCTGTCCGTTTCAAGACTCCATCCATAGATATCCATGACATTGTCCAGATGTTTCAAGTTGCTGTTGGATGAATGCTGCCACAACACTAACATCAATTTTGTTCTTTCAGCGGCAAAGTTTCTTCTTACTAAGAATCCTTTCCAATGTCCTCTTGCTTAGAATAACCCCATGAACCTCGGCAAGCAAAGCAAGGATTTCATCATTTGTTAAACCACGTCGGAAATGACATTGAATCTCAATTATGACTTTCAAAGTTATGACTTTGTATCTCATGGTAATGACTTTGAATCTCATAATTATGACTTTGTATCTCATGATTATGACTTTCTATGTGGCATTTTTTTTTTACTTTCATGTGGCGAAACGGGCATAATTTTTGTTGTTTAATCGTCAGTTTTTAGATTTCTTTATCATTTTTGCAGCAACAACAGCTTTATAAAATCTAAATTGCATAATAAAAATAAAATAGCTAATAAGACGCATATAACTGTAAGCTGTTCAGGGGACACAGCCAGCTTGGTAAAAACTCAGTAGCTAACTTAAAGAAATGAACTAGATGAATGCACAAAAACACAAACATGTAGGAGTTTGGTCGCGTTTTCTGTGCAGCGTGTTGCTGTCAGTCTGGCCTGTTAATTCATCAGATCACAGAGGTGCGCTTTCCCTGTTTCACTCCGCTGTGCCAGAAAAATACCCCAAACTGTGCAGTCAGCGATCTGCTTCATAAGGGGAATGCATCCGTCTGCTCTAATCTTTGGCAGACCTCCCCCAACAGAGCCACAGCCACCCCGATTTAAGCATACTTTGCATTTGACGAATTCCTAACGCAAGCAAAACCAAATGAGGTTTGTAGTTTCAATCTGCAGGCAGCGCTCCGGCTTGGACTCCCGGATCCGTGCAGCTTCCGCTGCAGCTGAAAACTACGTCTTGACCGGGATCGTCGCTATCACAGGTTCGTGCGGCGTTTCACATATTTGTAGCAATGATGTAACATTGATGCAGGCTGTTGTACAACACAAACCAGGCTCATCTGGTTTTTTTTTTATTATTATTCTTGAATACTAACAGCAATTGATCTGGCGCTGCCGTTATGACTCACTGCGGCTCATTTAGACGTGAAAGGCGGGCATGAATTACGTAGTCAGCCAGATGCTTCTCGGCCTTTTTGGCTAAGCGCAGGTTTAAGCAACACACGGACAAGCGTCCGTGTGTTGTGGAAGGAAAATTGCTTATGCTGATGGGAGGTGGTTTTAGTAGTAAGAAGTCCTTCTGCAGAGCAGACGGTGGGTAGGCTTAAAGCCACAGAAAGAACTGATTAATAGCTTCACACTGTAAACGCCCTGATACTATATCTGCAGTCTGCTTTCTCTCAGCTAGTAAAAAAAGTACTATAGAAAACAAGGAAAAGGGTCAAATTAGTCTTCCATTCTCTAAACCACTGAGATTAGACTTTGGCCAAGTCTAATCTCAGTGATCGCTGTGTGACACACACACACTGTAGCTGTGTCTCAATTCTGATGCTGCGTCCTTTTTTTTATTATTGCAAAAAAGAACATACAAGAACAATATAGAACAATAGTAATTACAAACCGATACAATATCAAAGGGCTTTACAGAACAGAGCAATTATCTTACAGTGTCAAAATCAAGTCTGTACTCGAGGGTTGCAATTCTTTAAGGGCAGTTATGATTTGAATGGCTTTAGCATTTGAACTGAATTTTAAGGATTCTATATAGATATTAATAGAAGATAATAAAATCTGGAAATTAGGTTTTTGTTGTAAATATTTGGAGGTGTGTGTATGATATTTACCATAAATAAATAAAAAATTAACAACATATAAGGATTCTGTTTTGACAAGTTGACATTTCTCCATCCCAAACAAAACATCCTTATTTGTTAAAGTAATATTGAGATTTCTTTTATGAAAAAAAAGTGACATATCTCTCCAAAATATTTTTGTATAATTACAATCCCAAAAAAGATGAATAAGCTTTTCTTCATTATTTTTACAAAAAGTACACATTGGGTCCAAATCCCATTTATATCTTTTTATCAAAAATGCAGTAACAGGATAAACATTATGAATAATTTTATAAGAAATTTCTCTTACTTTGTTGTTTATTAAGTATTTTTTAAGGAGCAACCAAGTCCACTTCCAATTTATATTTTCAAAAGTGTTAGACCAATAAAATACACAAGCTGGTGAAAAAACAACATCTTGTAATATAATATTTCTTAATCTTTTGTTGGTTGTTTTCTTACTTATAAAAGGACAATCGTAATCAATATAAATGGAGTTTGGATCAAAATTTGGAATTGAGTGAATTTGATGTGTAGGGAAAGATGATAAAAGCTTTAATGATCCACTGGGGATTGCGTCAAACACAACAGCATATTCTTTAGGGGTAACAGGAAATTGGAAAAGTAACATAAAGTCAGAATAAGACAATAAATGACCATTTGGATTTAGTAATTGGCTTACAAGTAATATCATACCATTTTCTGTAAAAGATTGTCTAATTTTTGTATTTAATGTCTTCATTATTCCAGATATAATATTTATGAGGAGAAAAGTTGTGTTTGTACAAAAGTGACCAGCTTAACAGCATTTGTTTATGAAATGTAGATAATTTTAAGGGTATTTTGGGTATACTGTAATTGCATCTGAGAAGAAAGGGTAATCCTCCAATTTTGTCAAAGTTGTAAATGGGAATAGCATTCCATATAGATGTTGGGTTTTTTTAGAAAATTTTCAAATATTTAATTTTGAATTAATTGTTTAAAGATGTGAAGTCAAGGGCTTCAATTCCTCCTTTTTCAACTTTGTTCATTAGAATATTTTTCTTGATGAGATGGTATTTCTTTTTCCATATAAAGTTAAAGTTTATTTTATTAATGTTGGTACTGATCTGTTTGGGAACATCAAGAGCAAGGGCTGGATAAACAAGTCTAGATAAACCATCAGCTTTGACTAATAATGAGCGACCTAAAAGAGAAAGATCTCTCTGGAGCCATAGATTAAATCTTTGTTCAACTATTTTAATTATGGGGTTAAAATTTTCAATTGATCTTATATTTTGATCTTTAATTATTGTGATTCCAAGATATTTAACTTTGTCTTTTATAGGAGGGTTGAGGAATGTGCCTTTTAAATCAGATTTAATGGAAAGTATTTCACATTTGCTTAGATTTAGAGTCAAACCAGAAGCTTTGGAGAAGGTGTTGATGATTTCAATAGTTTTTTCAGTTTTTTATTTCACATTTATTCTTTAAAAAAAGTGCAGTGTCATCCGCAAGCTGGGAAATCATGATATTTCTGTGTGCAACATTAATCCCTGTAATTTTTTCCTTGATTGTAAATGAAAGGATTTGCATGGCCAGAATAAATAGATATGGGGAGACTGGACACCCTTGTCTAAGACCTCTTTTCAAATAAAATCTTTTGGAGCAGCCATGTGACAATTTTACATATGCATTACAATTCCTGTATAACATTTGACAACTTTTAATTAAGACTTGTCTGTATCCGAATACTTCTAATGCTTTAAACAAAAATGTATGTTTAACTGTGTCAAAGGCTTTAAAGAAATCTAGAAATAATATGAGACCATCCCCCTCTATTAAATCTGAATAATCTAGCAGATCCAATATAAGTCTGATATTATTAGTTATATGTCTACCTGGTATGAATCCAGACTGAGTTTCATCAACCACTTCTTCAAGAGTATTATTAATTTTTGAAGCAATACAGCCTGCAATAATTTTATAGTCATTTTGTAGTAATGTAATTGGTCGCCAGTTATCCAGAAGTCTTTTTGTCTTTTTGTGGTTTAGGGATCAGTGTAATCAGACCTTGGGTCATTGTTGGTGGGAGTGATCCAGAATTCAAACTTTCAAGATAAACTTGATGTAAAAATGGCGATAGATGTTCTGAAAACTTTCTATAAAATAAGGCCATCAATCCCTTACCTGACTCCGCCAGATGGATTTGCTCCGCATATCCATCTGGTAACCTTCCGTTGAAGTAATTTTAGGAAGGGGCGAAAATACTGGTTAGCTGATTGGCCTATGTTGGTGATAGACGGGCCAAATAAACCAATCAAATCAACGAAGCACATGACATACTCGTCAACATACTTCGTCGTCGCTCTGTTACGAGCGACGACGAAAACACAACCACAAGCCAAACTACTCTTGCTGCTGCAGGTAAAGGCTTGTTAGCTCAGCAAATAAATACTCTGTAATTCCGATAAAACTTGCTCGATAGCCACGCTAATGCTAGTTTCACCGGCTGAAGCCGCCATGTTCTTTAGACTGACCTGTCGCGCGTCTCCTTGCGTCACACCTCAACCCGCCTCAAAGCCAACGCTGATTGGACGTTCGTTTGGTGAACTGCTCCAAATTTTCTTTAACGGAAAGTAGCCAGACTGATCTGCGAGTGAAACCTTGAAAGCTCGCGAGATCAGGATGGTCTCACGAGGCTAATCAGTCCCCAGTGATTTATCAGTGAGAATGCTATACAGCATTCTCACTTATTAAGTTCCTTCAGGTCTTGATTATTATTCCGTACGTTTTTCAGCATCTAACTACTCCTGCATACTTCAACCGATTTAAACAATTTTCGTATCAAAACGTTCAGCTCGTTCACGACATTACTGCTATGTCTTTTTGTAATTATAACTTTTATAATATTTTAAATATTTAACTTTTTTTGCGTTTTTTGCTCTCATTGAAAATGAATGGAAAATCCTTCAAATTCTTCAAATATTTCAACTTTTTGACATCTTACTGCTTCAGCCTACTTTCAGCTATAAACGTCATTCAACTTTTTCAAATGTAGTAATATCTTTTCGCTATAATGGTATGTTTCAGCTTTTTCATATCTTTCACCATTTTCGTATAGTACGTCTTTAAAATAATTTTGGCTTTTCAAGAAATTCTGCAAATAACATGCGTTGCTATGGTCGTCAAGGAGCGTCTTTTAGAGTGCGCACTCTAGAAATTCAACAAATTCTTCTTCTCCGAACAACTTCTTCTCACTCCCTCAATTTTCACCCTATCCACATAAATTATACATCAAAACGTAGGAATTTTTGTCTGGATTCGGAAAATGTAACCATCATTGGTGTGGGATTTATAGATTTTTCGCAAATCACCTCAGAGCGACACTAACCCGAAACCTCCCCCATTCATTTCCTATGGAGCGGTTTTCAAAAATGACGTCTGAAAATCGTAAACATCACATGTTTTCGCATCGTTGCTACTCCTAAACCGTTTCATGTACTGGCATGAGACTTTCACACATGAATGTCCCAACCCTTCTGGCACTCACAAAAAAGGAATTTTGTGGATAACTGTTACGGTTTTTCCGCAGGAACAATTTGTTCGGGAGTAGCGAATGTGTAAAATCCTAAAAACGCTTTGGAGTTGCATTTTCCCACATCATCCACTTTTTTACATCGTCGCTGTGCCTACACCGATTTTTGTACAAACATAAAAATTAGCTCCATAGTCCTCAAAAGCCTGCTGATACTCACAGTGAAATAATTATTTTGATATCTCTTATACTTTTTCAGCTAGAGCGATTTGTTGGGATCGTTTTTAGAGGATTTCTGAAATTTCATAAAAATCCCCTTTACATCATAATTTTTTACGCCTAAATTAAAATATTTCTAGCAAAAACCGATAGTTTTTCTTGTTCTCCTATCCGTTATGAAATAAACGCTGAAAAAATTACATCTATACCATTTACGGATCAGGAGATATAAAGTGTTGTGCGCAAAGTTCTCCATTATAACCCAGTGAGGCAGAGTCTGAGCATAGTCTCTGCACTTCGGTAGACTGGCCCGCTGCACGTGTCAGTGAGTTTCCATGACGACGGAACTCTGAGGGCCAGAGGGAGAGGCTCCATTCGGACAGAATGGCAACTTTCAACATCCACTGCAGTGGCTGTGATTAATGTAGGAACCTGAAATTCGCACAGTCACTTCCTCTTGACATTTTAAAATTTTCAAGTGACTTTCAGCCATGTGTCACTTTTCTTTCCCATTTAGGATTTCACATGCTTTCCTATTGGGCCTTTGCTTCCAACAGGACCTGGCATGATGCCCAGACACAACCCAATTGGCCATTACAGCACCACCCACCTGTGGGAAATGGCACTACACACCATTTTGGTCAAATGTTGAGTTCTGGGCCCAGATGTGGTGAGGCTTAGTTGCTAAAGGAGGCGGATCTGACCCATGAATTTTGGTCACGTTTGGTGACATTAAGTATTGGCACCCCTTTTTGAAGCACTTCCCAGTACAGGATTTGGATCAAACTGACAGACTACAATCACCCGGTGATACTGAACACAACCTTGTTAGCGGCTAACTGTTAGCATGTTGCTAACCGGAAGTAGCTCTAGGAAGCTCGTACAAACTTCTGCTTCACAGAGTCTGTACTTCCTTTAGAGAGAAAGCTCCACAAGAAATTTGGCCTACATCAAAATTTTCAAATTCTTCAAATTTTTCAAATTTCTTCAAATTCTTCAAATTTCTTCTAATTTTTCAAATTTCTTCAAAATTTTCAAATTTTTCAAATTCCTTCAAATCTTTCACATTTTTCAAAATTTTTCAAATTTTTCAAATTCTTCAATTTTTTCAAATTTTACAAATTTCTGCAAATTTCTTCAATTTTTTCAAATTTCTTCAAATTTTCAAATTTTTTAAAATTCTTCAAATTTTTAAAATTCAAATTTTTCAAATTCCTTCAAATTTTTCAAATTCTTCAAATTTTTAAAAATTTTTCAAATTCATTTTTTTCAAATTCCTTCAAATTTTTCTATTTCTTTCAATTCTTCAAACTTTTTCAATTTCTTCAAATTCCTTCAAATTTTTACATTTTTTCAAATTCTTCAAATCTGATTTCAATGTTTTCTGCATCTTCTGCTCAATCATTCTGCAGATTAGCATTCTCACTCGCTGTTACGCAGGAACAGCTTTTTCTAGTTTAATTTTAATTTATTGATGGATTTTTGGATGTCTTCAAGCGTAATCAAGGAATCACATTGTTCTTTATTATTTTTGCTAATTTGTTGCATTTTATTCAGAGAGTTATTATATTGTGTGAGAGTTTCATCAGAACATTTTGATTGATGAATTTCTTGGAAAAAGTCTTGCAATAAGAAGAGATTTGACATCTTTGTTGGTGTATTTTCTGTGCTGACGGATTTGCGCTTACCACTTGCAGCCATTCTTTGAAGTTTTCAGGACTTCTTTTTTAAGCAACTTTAAGCACACTATTTAATGAAGGTTTCAGAATAAATGTTTCCCTGCGTTAAAACAGTAATAACAGCTCCTTATCCAAACAATCTCGGGAGAGCTTGAAAAAAATCAACCACTTACGCCGCCATCTTGCTCGGCTCCCGCAGGCTGCGTCCTTCAAAGGACGCATTTTAAGGCCAGTGACGTCACAACGATGCGCGGAGGCTGTCCCATTTGGCAAAAATTCTGAGGATGCTTAAAATGCAGCCTTCGAATAAGTCCTCCTTTTCCCCGAATTCTGAGGATGCACCGCTACCATCCTTAGTGGCCTTACCTGCCATAAGATTTTCCGAGGTGCTTTGCACGCTTTTTTAGTGATAGTGTAAGTAGTGATTTAAGTCAGTTATTTACAGGGTTTGTACACATTTAACTATTCAATTCAAATTACTAAAGTTACAAACCTAAGCTCATATCAAGTCTTACAAATAAATATAACATTTTATATCTAAACATATTTGTCAATCTGCTGACAAGCGTTTGTTTAATAACTGGTATATTATGATCATTAGCAGGCCCCTGGGTGAAAATAATATCAGGTAAATGTTACCTCTCCACTGCGCTCTCCCAGCCTGAGAAAAATTCGTCGCCGGTTTTACTGCCGCTAAAGCCGTCTAAACCTCCTCCAATAACAAGTAAATAAAAAAAATAAAATAAAAATTTCCATATCTATTTTTTTGTCGTCTGGCACTCCTTTTCCCAGGCTTGGGGACGTTGTGTCGCAACCAGGAAGTGCTCCAAAGGCTAGACCGTCCCATTTACCAACTGTTGAGGATCCTCCGGAGCATCCTCCGATGGCTGGGTCCTCCTAAGGCTGTCTAGGCTGGGTCCTTCGAAGGACGCAGCCTGCGAATTGAGACACAGCTTGTCTGTGTCATTTTTCCCCACACTTTATCATAAAGCTTTATCTATCAAGCTTTATGGTGTGGGGAAAATACGGTGGCCCTGAGGTGCAAAGCACTAGAACATTAACGAAAGCATAGACATCATATACGTAGACGCGTCATAGGGCGCAGGTTCGCACGTCAACGTCACCGCCATATTGTATGTGGCAGAAAAAAGTTGAGTTCTGTTATTGTGAACGTGAATCAGAAAAGATGCCTCATCCCTGTGCTGCATGGAAATGTATTCTGGCTGATTTCACTACTTGTATCTGCCTTCTATAAATTAAGGCTGCACCATGTTGCAAAACTGGACACACTAAAGCTGCAGAGTGGCAACACTAGAAAAAAGCTGTGCTTTCAAGGTTTTTAGCTTGCATACAGTACAGACTATTGTATTTAAACATAGATGTGCATATATAGATTTTCAGGTATTATAAATAAGCCAAATAAATAGCTGTGTGATTATATATAAATCTAAACAATGTGGTCTTCATTATTTCATAAAACCATGTCACATGTGAAACTTTAGGAACAGACTTTTTGGGGTAGTATTAGAGGTAAAATTACTAATATGAGAAAAAAAGACCTAGGACAATAAAGTAAAAAACAAAACAAACAAACAAACAAAAAAAAACACAAAAGTGTTAATGTTATGAGAAAAACTTCATATTATGAGAATTAAGAGGGAACATTTCCAGAATAGTCACAGTTTGCAGAATTATTTCACTCCTGGAGTAATAGGAACAGGTTAGATTATTTTGATTATTTTTATTCTTTACGAGAATAAATTCAGGAGAATGAAGCTAAAGGGATACGAAAATAAACTTGTAATATTACCAAAATAAAAATATTCTGAATACAAAGTATACGCTGAGATTAAAGTCCCTCTGATACTGTTTAAGTGACTGAGTAACTGCAGATTTGCCACATTTAAGATGGCGGACGCTCTGACGCATCGCAGCATAGGCAGAACCCGCCCAACGACGCGTCTACGTATATAATGTCTATGAACGAAAGCACTACAACATTAACAAAAACATTACAACATTAACGAAAGCGCTACAACATTAACAAAACGGAAATGGTACATCCCAGTGGTAAACCTAAGAAATCGCTGATTGGACTACAGTTAATTCTTACTTTTGAACCGGAAGTTATTCTGGCTTTAATCTATTTAAAAATAAATAGATTTTTGATATGAATACATTTTATCTGTAAAAAATTAAAATCAAAAACTGCAAATTTAATAAATAAATAAAATGTAGGCGGAGGTAGACACAATAATTTTATTTCCACAATTTTTGTTATGATGGTTGTGTTGTTGTAACTGCAAGCAAACTTTTTTTCTTTTTTATGTTATTGTAGTTCATAATGAAACTACAGTTTATCATTAATCTATCCATGTTGGTCTCATTTGTGAATGAGGCAGAGTTTGATCAAGCCTATAAGTGTCAGAATTTGTGTACGGATTAAACCAGAACCACACACACAGGACTAAAGTTGAGTCTTTATTGAAAGGTTGGATGTGATGGAGGGTAATGTAACCAGCGAGGTAGGACTGCACGGGAACCAGGGTGAAGATGATGGCAGGAGCTGATGGCCCGGAGCATAAGTTCATGGAGCTAGAGACAGGCAGCAGTGTCCACAGCTTCTCAGAGACAAGGCAGCAGTGTCCACAGCTTCTCAGAGACAGGCAGCAGTGTCCACAGCTTCTCAGAGACAGGCAGCAGTGTCCACAGCTTCTCAGAGACAAGGCAGCAGTGTCCACAGCTTCTCAGAGACAGGCAGCAGTGTCCACAGCTTCTCAGAGACAGGCAGCAGTGTCCACAGCTTGTCAGAGGCAGGCAGCAGTGTCCACAGCTTCTTAGAGACAAGGCAGCAGTGTCCACAGCTTATCAGAGACAGGCAGCAGTGTCCACAGCTTCTCAGAGACAGGCAGCAGTGTCCACAGTTTCTCAGAGACAAGGCAGCAGTGTCCACAGCTTCTTAGAGACAAGGCAGCAGTGTCCACAGCTTCTTAGAGACAAGGCAGCAGTGTCCACAGCTTATCAGAGACAGGCAGCAGTGTCCACAGCTTCTCAGAGACAGGCAGCAGTGTCCACAGCTTCTCAGAGACAGGCAGCAGTGTCCACAGCTTCTCAGAGACAAGGCAGCAGTGTCCACAGCTTCTCAGAGACAGGCAGCAGTGTCCACAGCTTCTCAGAAACAATGCAGCAGTGTCCACAGCTTATCAGAGACAGGCAGCAGTGTCCACAGCTTATCAGAGACAGGCAGCAGTGTCCACAGCTTCTCAGAGACAGGCAGCAGTGTCCACAGCTTCTCAGAGACAAGGCAGTAGTGTCCACAGCTTCTCGGAGACAAGGCAGCAGTGTCCACAGCTTGTCAGAGGCAGGCAGCAATGTCCACAGCTTCTTAGAGACAAGGCAGCAGTGTCCACAGTTTCTCGGAAACAGGCAGTAGTGTCCACAGTTTCTCAGAAACAATGCAGCAGTGTCCACAGTTTCTCAGAGACAAGGCAGCAGTGTCCACAGCTTATCAGAGACAGGCAGCAGTGTCCACAGCTTCTCAGAGACAAGGCAGCAGTGTCCACAGTTTCTCAGAAACAATGCAGCAGTGTCCACAGCTTCTCAGAGACAAGGCAGCAGTGTCCACAGCTTCTCAGAGACAAGGCAGCAGTGTCCACAGCTTCTCAGAGACAGGCAGCAGTGTCCACAGCTTCTCAGAGACAAGGCAGCAGTGTCCACAGCTTCTCAGAGACAAGGCAGCAGTGTCCACAGCTTCTCAGAGACAAGGCAGCAGTGTCCACAGCTTCTCAGAGACAAGGCAGCAGTGTCCACAGCTTCTCAGAAACAATGCAGCAGTGTCCACAGTTTCTCAGAGACAAGGCAGCAGTGTCCACAGCTTCTCAGAAACAATGCAGCAGTGTCCACAGCTTCACAGAGACAGGCAGCAGTGTCCACAGCTTCTCAGAGACAAGGCAGCAGTGTCCACAGCTTCTCAGAGACAGGCAGCAGTGTCCACAGCTTCTCAGAGACAGGCAGCAGTGTCCACAGCTTGTCAGAGGCAGGCAGCAGTGTCCACAGCTTCTTAGAGACAAGGCAGCAGTGTCCACAGCTTATCAGAGACAGGCAGCAGTGTCCACAGCTTCTCAGAGACAGGCAGCAGTGTCCACAGTTTCTCAGAGACAAGGCAGCAGTGTCCACAGCTTATCAGAGACAGGCAGCAGTGTCCACAGCTTCTCAGAGACAAGGCAGTTGTGTCCACAGTTTCTCGGAAACAGGCAGTAGTGTCCACAGCTTCTCAGAGACAATGCAGTAGTGTCCACAGCTTATCAGAGACAGGCAGCAGTGTCCACAGCTTCTCAGAGACAGGCAGCAGTGTCCACAGCTTCTCAGAGACAGGCAGCAGTGTCCACAGCTTCTCAGAGACAAGGCAGCAGTGTCCACAGCTTCTCAGAGACAGGCAGCAGTGTCCACAGCTTCTCAGAAACAATGCAGCAGTGTCCACAGCTTCACAGAGACAGGCAGTAGTGTCCACAGCTTATCAGAGACAGGCAGCAGTGTCCACAGCTTATCAGAGACAGGCAGCAGTGTCCACAGCTTCTCAGAGACAGGCAGCAGTGTCCACAGCTTCTCAGAGACAAGGCAGTAGTGTCCACAGCTTCTCGGAGACAAGGCAGCAGTGTCCACAGCTTGTCAGAGGCAGGCAGCAATGTCCACAGCTTCTTAGAGACAAGGCAGCAGTGTCCACAGTTTCTCGGAAACAGGCAGTAGTGTCCACAGTTTCTCAGAAACAATGCAGCAGTGTCCACAGTTTCTCAGAGACAAGGCAGCAGTGTCCACAGCTTATCAGAGACAGGCAGCAGTGTCCACAGCTTCTCAGAGACAAGGCAGCAGTGTCCACAGTTTCTCAGAGACAATGCAGCAGTGTCCACAGCTTCTCAGAAACAATGCAGCAGTGTCCACAGCTTCTCAGAGACAAGGCAGCAGTGTCCACAGCTTCTCAGAGACAAGGCAGCAGTGTCCACAGCTTCTCAGAGACAGGCAGCAGTGTCCACAGCTTCTCAGAGACAAGGCAGCAGTGTCCACAGCTTCTCAGAGACAAGGCAGCAGTGTCCACAGCTTCTCAGAAACAATGCAGCAGTGTCCACAGTTTCTCAGAGACAAGGCAGCAGTGTCCACAGCTTCACAGAGACAGGCAGCAGTGTCCACAGCTTCTTAGAGACAAGGCAGCAGGGCAGCAGGACTAACCTTAAAAGAGAAGCAGAAGTGGCAGGGTTCCTAAGGTACACAGGTTGACAGGCATGGGGAAGGTGTAGAACGATGACGGACCGGTACTGGAGTGAAACAAAGGGAGGCTTAAAGGCATACTATGCAGCATTTTTCAGTTAATTAATGTGTTCCATACCGTTTTGGATAATTAAATGAGTCATTTCAGGTCAAACTAAGGTTTTCTCGGCCGCCCTGGTGGTCTGTGCAGGAGCCCTCGGCCCGCACACACAGGCTCAGAAGTCTGGTGCAAGACCGCGAGAGTTGGTCTTGCTTTACGGCGAGAACTCCATGTGTTTTTGCCCTGCCATTCACTATATGCACGCGCGAAAGCAACAAAGAACCGCGTGTTAACGTCAAATAAACATGCAAGCATATCGAGTTTTATTATTATTATTATTATTTTTTTTTTTATGTTGGCGAGACACTACCGCGGCGGCCGCGGCGAGGCAGCGGCAGCTGTGACTTGGCGAGTCGGCGGCGTCAGCGTCTCGCCAACATAAAAAAAAAAAAAAAATAATAATAATAATAATAATAAAACTGGTGAGGCGGCGGCGGCGGCCGCCTCACCAAGATAGCGCTGCGGGAAACCCTGTTGTTCATACCTTCACTGTGTTAGTCATTGTTTGTACTGCCGTTTTTTCCACTTTTCGTTGCGTTCGCCTGTCTGCTAAGCTCATAACAACCGCGCCTGGCTTGATGGAGAAACCAGAACAGCTGAGCATCTTTATGACAGTGCACTTTTACTTTCGCCCTCTGGGGGGAGCCTCGCTGGAAAATCAACCCCGATTGCATAGTATACCTTTAAATAAGGAAGCTGGCAGGTGAAATGAGTCTGACTGATTGATTGACTAACTACCAACAGGTGTGACTGACTGCAAGGGGAGTGAAGTGAAGGCTGAGTGAGAAGGGGAGGAGAAAACTAAAAACTAACAATAAATAAAGTCAAATCATAACTAGAATCCAAATAGAGAGGAAAAACTGAAAACTAATAATAAACAAAAGCCGAGTCAAAACTAAACCATGACAATAAGGTCCAACATTTTCCCTTCAGCTGCAACCCTTAAAGCATACAGGGGTTCATGCTGTGTCTTTACGCATGATCCAGCTGCTGGATTTTACTCTCGCGCGCAACGCACGAGGGATAAACTGGGGAAAATGCATAAATAAAGACTGTAAAGGGCTCCTTTAGAGGAAAGAGAAGGAATAATGGGTTTGAACTGAAGCCCTTGATGTTACAAGTTTATTGAAATTACCCTTAAAAGTGCGCACCTAAATTACATGTAGCGTAATTTTGCGCACCTGAATTTAAGCCAAGCCAGCACGCCCACCGAAGCTCCACTGGTTCAGTGTCGTTAAAAAATAAAAGAGCATGAAACACAGCTACTGACTCTACTATTGATTTTAATTGGGACATTTTGGTAGGAGTGGAAAGACATTCAGAATCAGACATACTTTAATAATCCCAGGGGGAAATTATTGAAATTAAACATTAAACGTAGTGATAAGGCTGGCCGCTGATAGAAGCCCCTGGGTCCGAGGGAAGGGAGGGGAGAGGAGCAGACCAGTTAAAGCGTTGAGGCACAGAAACACAGCGCACGTAGTTAAAAAAGCAGAATTGATAAAAACTAAACTTATAAACAGACTAAGTAGCGTTTTAGACTGCATCTTATGGTTTGGATCACCGAGAACATTCATGTTTTTAAAAAACATTAAAGCCAGAATAACTTCCGGTTCAAAAGTAAAAACGAGCTGTTGTCCAATCAGCGATTTCTTAGGTCTCCCACTGGGACGTACCTCTTCCATTTTGTTAATGTGGTAGTGCTTTCCTTAATGTTGTAGCGCTTCCGTTAATGTTGCAGTGCTGTTTTATGAAACTTTTATTTCAGGGTCGAGAGAGATCGGTGACTCACAAGTAATGACTCAAACACTGATCCTGCTAGAATAATTGTGCCCTCTTTATTATTCCCCAAAGAATACAGCAAAAACAGCAAGCACTTTGCAAACACCAATTCTACTAGGATAAATGTCCCCTCTATATTCCCCACAGAATATAGCAAAGTAGCAAGCATTAAAGCAACAAGCTTTCAAACAAGCGTTCCCAGCATCTCAGCAGTGTGTGAAACAAAATAACCTCGCGAACTCAGAGTGCAAATATAAGCAAAATAAGGAATACAGAGATTGAATCAGTCTTTCCCACAACACATTGTCATAAGTTCCCACCACAAGTTAAAACAAGTTATAACAAAATAACACATGTTGTTCTTAGTTTTATGTGAGAAACAAAATAACAGGCAAAACTCAGAGCATGAGCATATATGTTGCTTCCAGTTTCATGTGAACTCAGGCAGATTAGCCTGGGAATATAAGAAACTCAGAGAAACAAAATAAGGTATGTTGCTGAACTACCAGTTCTTCCCATAATATAAATGAAACAAGTTATATAACTGGTCAGTTTTTACCATAATATATTGTCAAAGAGCAAAAATAATTATTTGGTATATCAAGTGCTTTCCTTAATGTTGTAATGTTTTTGTTAATGTTGTAGTAATTTCTTTAATGTTGTAGTGCTTTCGTTAATGTTGCAGTGCTTTTGTTAATGTTGTAGTGTTTTTGTTAATGTTGTAATGTTTTTGTTAATGTTGTAGTGTTTTTGTTAATGTTGTAATGTTTTTGTTAATGTTGTAGTGTTTTCCTTAATGTTGTAATGTTTTTGTTAATGTTGTAGTAATTTCTTTAATGTTGTAGTGCTTTTATTAATGTTGTAGTGCTTTCATTAATGTTGTAGTGCTTTTGTTAATGTTGTAGTGTTTTCCTTAATGTTGTAATGTTTTTGTTAATGTTGTAGTGCTTTCATTAATGTTGTAGTGCTTTTGTTAATGTTGTAGTGTTTTCGTTAATGTTGTAATGTTTTTGTTAATGTTGTAGTGCTTTCGTTAATGTTGTAGTGCTTTTGTTAATGTTGTAGTGTTTTCGTTAATGTTGTAGTGTTTTTGTTAATGTTGTATGGCTTTGCACCTTATGGACCACCGTAGAAAAAACACGGTCAGACCGCCATTACAGGTTTCATCTCGCGCACCCCCTAGTGGCAGCTCGCATGAATCCCTGTTATACAAGATATATGGAGCATCTTGCTGCAAACTTTGAAAGATCTTAGCTTCCTCAAAAGGTACAGTCTGCTCTGTCCTTTCTTGTAGATGGCTTCACTGTTGCGTCTCCTGTCCAGTCTGTTGTCCAGATGAAAACCAAGGTATTTATATTCCTTAACCACCTCCATTTCTTCTCCCATGATGAAAATTGGGTTTGATCCAGTTCAATTAAATTCGATTCAGTTTCATTTAGATACCGCCAATTTATGATACATGTCATCTCAAGGCACTTTCCAAAGTCAAATTGAATCAGATTATACAGATTGGTCAAAAAGTCTCCGATCTAAGGAAACCCAGTAGATTGCATCAAGTCTTGACAAGCAGCATTCACTCCCCATTAAAGAGGAAAGAGTTACAGTGGACAGTCGTCTGCATTGTCCATGGCTTTGCAGCAATCCCTCATACTGAGCAAGCATGAAGCGACAGTGGAGAGGAAAACTCCTGTTTAACGGGAAGGAAAAACCTCCAGCAGAACCAGGCTCAGTGTGAACGGTCATTTGCCTCGACCGAGGGTAGACAGAGAAGACCGAGCAGAGACACAACAAGAGAGACAAAAAAAGCACAGAAGCACACATTGATCCAGGAATCTTTTCTAATTTATATGGTAATAGCAGATGATCTGTCGTCCCGTGATGATGTCACAGCTAACAGAACGCCAGACCAGGTGTACCTACTATGAAGAAAACAAATGGCAGAGAACAAAAAGGTAAAAGATGAAATAACAATCAAGCGACAACAATCAAATTGGAGAACAGTAGAAGAACTCAGCAGAGTAAGAGAAATAGACCCTGATGTCCTCCAGCAGCCTAATTCTATAGCAGCATAACTATAGAGGTAGCTCAGGTCAACCTAAGCCACTCTATCTATAAACTTTCTCAAAAAGGAAAGTTTTAAGCCTAGTCTTAAAAGTAGACGGGGTGTCTGCCTCACGGACCAAAACTGGGAGTTGGTTCCACAGGAGAGGAGCCTGATAGCTAAAGGATCTGCCTCCCATTCTACTTTTAGAGACTCTAGGAACCAGCAGCAGACCTGCAGTCTGAGAGCGAAGTGCTCTGTTAGGAACATACGGGGTAATCAGAGCTCTGATATATGATGGAGCTTGATTATTAAGGGCGCTATATGGGAAAAGGAGAATTTTGAATTCTATACTTGATTTAACAGGAAGCCAGTGAAGGCAAGGCAAGGCTAATTTATTTATATAGCACAATTCAGTACAGAGACAATGCAAAGTGCTTTACATGGTTAAAATATAGGAATAAAAGCAAGTAGGGATAGAATGTAGAAACAAAAAAGAACAATAAAAACAGTAAAACAGTTTAACTAGAACATTCAAAGGCAATTTCAAACAAATGTGTTTTTAATCTCGATTTAAAGGAACTCAGGCTTTCAGCACTTTTACAGTTTTCTGGAAGTTTGTTCCAGATAAGTGGAGCATAGGAACTAAATGCTGCTTCTCCTTGTTTAGTTCTGGTTCTAGGTATGCAGAGAAGGCTAGAGCCAGAAGACCTGAGTGGTCTGGAGGGTTGATACACTGATAACAAGTCTGTGATGTATTTAGGTGCTAAGCCATTCAGTGATTTAGAGACTAACAGAAGTATTTTAAAGTCTATTCTCTGAGATACAGGGAGCCAGTGTAAGGACTTTAGAACTGGGGTGATGTGCTCTACTTTCTTAGTCTTAGTGAGGACGCGGGCAGCAGCGTTCTGGATCAGCTGCAGCTGTCTGATCCACTTTTTAGGCAGACCTGTGAAAACACCATTGCAGTAATCAATTCTACTAAATATAAACGCATGGATTAGTTTTTCCAGATCCTTCTGAGTCATTAGTCCTTTAATCCTGGAAAAGAAGAAAATGTTGGCACATCCAGGCATTGATTTCTTCTAAGCATTTACTCAGTACCTGAACTGGTTCATAGTCACCTGGTGACATGGTGATGTAAAGCCCTGTGTCGTCTGCATAGTTATGGTAGCTGATGTTGTTATTTTTGGGAAGCTAAAATTGGAGAAATATGATCCCTCTTGTTGATTTTCATCAGAACTCTTGCTGCAGCATTTTGGATCAGCTGAAGACTTCAAACTGCATTTTGTGGACTTCCTGATAGTAAAGAATTACAATAGTCCAGCCTTGAAGTAACAAATGCATGGACTAATTTTTCAGCATCACTCCTGGACAGAATGTTTCTAAATTTGCCAGTATTCTGGAGGTGAAAAAAGGAAACTCTGGAAACCTGTTTAATATGGGATTTAAATGACATGTCTTGGTCAAAAATAATACCAAGATTTTTTACTTTATTACCAGAGGCCAAGTTAATGCCATCCAGATTAAGTGATTATGTAGTTTATTTTTGAGGACTCTGCTCCAAAGATTACAACATCTGCCTTGTCAGAATTTAAAAGCGAGAAATTTAAAGTCATCCAGCTTTTGATGTCATCAAAACATGTCTTTAGTCCCATGTCTTTAAGATTCTACATGCATCCATTGGTCCACGTGCTTCCAGCCTCCTTTGGCAGACATTGGTCTTATTTCTGGGAACAGCTCCACAAACGTTGAAAAACAGACAACCTTATCTTGTCAGTTGACCTCTGTTTGGCTCACACAGGATGTCATGTCCTGGTCGTATTCTGGACTTGTGCTCCCTTCGCCTCGCTTTCAGGACAAACAGACTTCAGATGTTTTCCAACCCCCTGCAAGAGCAAACTGTCCTTATAGCTGTCTGTTACCGCTTATTAGACCAATTAAACCCAAAAAGTAATCATTACTAGCCTACATGCAGTCTAATTAAAAGAACATTAGATATGAGAAAAATTTCACCAGAATAATGATTGACGTGACGTCAGCATATTATTTGTAATGGAATAACCTTTCGCGCCCCAGTGTTGCCAATTCAGCGACTGACGCTATATTTCAGACCCCTCCAGCGACTCTTTTTCAAAAAAGCGACTAGTAACAAATCTAGCGACTTTTGGAGACGCTTACGTGAAAGCACGTATCGTTCATACTCTTGTCCTCCAGCGGCAGGTGCTGCCGTGGGGCGCCTCCCCCGTCCCAACCCCGTTCTCCCGCTACCGCAGGAGTCCCTCTCAGCGCTGCAGTCAGAGCCACAGCATGTTTACCCTCAGCGTCCAGACTGCAAATAAAGCGCACATGCGCTGGGATTGACGGCGCAGGTTGATCATAAATAACTGAATTTGAAATATTTTATCTTGAATAAATAACGGCGTTTGATTCACACAGCCACATGTTCATGTTTTACCGTGATTTGTAGGCTCCTTGGTGGACCACAAGGGAAAAAAGAAAACGTTAAAAAAAAGTTTAAAAAAAATTGTAACTCCGCCATAGTGTCTCTTTATGGTTCATTTTGCCGGTCTTAAACCCGGGTAAAGGAGGAGGGTTAGTATTGTAATAAATTAAACATTAATAAAAAATATCCATCCATTTTCTGATCCGCTTTATCCCTCATGGGGTCGCGGGTTGCTGGTGCCTATCTCCAGCGTTCACTAGGCGAGAGGCGGGGTTCACCCTGGACAGGCCGCCAGTCTGTCGCAGGGCAACACAGGGACAAACAGGACAAACAACCATTCTCGCACACACTCACACCTAAGGACAATTTAGAGAGACCAATTAACCTAACAGTCATGTTTTTGGACTGTGGGAGGAAGCCGGAGTACCCGGAGAGAACCCATGCATGCACAGGGAGAACATGCAAACTCCCCTATCTCCAGCGTTCACTGGGCGAGAGGCGGGGTACACCCTGGACAGGCCGCCAGTTTTTTTTTTTTTTTATAAAAAATAAATAAAATAAAAAATAATAATAATAAATAAACATGGACAGAAAAAAGTAGCTCTATATATTCTGAGTGTTTTTACTCACTTTTTGTCTCTCTCTAACAACGTTATTTCTCCCACAGCGTCAATAACTTGCACATCACATCATGTGGCAGATTATGCAAATTAGGTGATTATGTCATTCAGCGACTTCTAGCGGCTTTTAGCACAGCCAATAGCTACTTTCCTTACTGAGGAGTTGGCAACACTGTTGCGCCCATATATCTGCATCTGTATACATCTGTTTCGCGCCAATGGGTAAAGACTCGGTATTGCAGATGTCAGGGGGGAGAGAATTCCAGAGTGTGGGCGCAGAAGGTGAAAAAGCTCTGCTCCCCATGGTTTTAAGACGGGCTGAAGGAACAACTAAGTGAGTGGTAGAAGAAGATCTAAGAATGCGGGAGGGAGTAGAAATTTGAAGTAAATCAGAAAGGTATGGAGGGGAGAGATTGTGAATACCTTTAAAAGTAAGTAGGAGGATTTTGAACTGAATTCTATACTTCACAGGTAGCCAGTGGAGCTGCTGCAGGACTGGGGTGATGTGATGAAAAGAAGGGGTTCTAGAAATGATGCGAGCTGCTGAGTTTTGTACTGACTGAATTTTGTGAATGGATTTTTGAGGAAGACCGAAAAGAAGAGAATTACAGTAATCGATGTGGGAAGTGACCAGACTATGAACAAGAGTGCAGGTGGAGCTAGTGGAGAGAGAGGGGCGAAGGCGATTGATATTGCGTAAGTGAAAGTAAGCGGAGCGGGTAAGGTTATTAATGTGAGAGGAGAAGGACAAGGTGCTATCAAGGATGACACCCAGACTCTTGACCTGAGGTGAGGGGGAAATTATGGAGTTGTCAAATGAAAGGGAGAAACTGTCAGCTTTGGATAAAGTAGATTTTGTTCCCACTAAGAGGATTTCGGTCTTGTCATTATTCAATTTAAGAAAGTTGGAGGTGAACCAGGATTTTATTTCGGTTAAGCAGGAGATTAATGAAGGAGGTGGGAGTGAAGAGTTTGGTGTACAAGAAAGATAGAGCTGGGTGTCATCCGCATAACAGTGAAAATTGATGTTGAATTTCCTAAAGATATTGCCAAGGGGGAGAATGTAGATGATAAAAAGTAGGGGTCCTAGAACAGAGCCTTGGGGAACACCGGTGGTAACTGGAGAGGAGCTGGAACGATATGACTTAATCTGAACAAACTGAGTGCGGCCAGAAAGATAGGATTGAAACCAGGCTAGGGGAGTGTGAGTGATGCCAATTGTATAAAGTCGATGGAGTAGGGTAGAGTGTGAAACTGTGTCGAAGGCTGCACTTGGATCAAGAAGAATGAGGATGGAAATTAGACCAGAGTCAGCTGCTATTAAAAGATCATTGATTATTTTTAAGAGGG
This sequence comes from Fundulus heteroclitus, assembly GCF_011125445.2. Taxonomy (NCBI): domain Eukaryota; kingdom Metazoa; phylum Chordata; class Actinopteri; order Cyprinodontiformes; family Fundulidae; genus Fundulus; species Fundulus heteroclitus. The sequence continues at coordinate 1,267,144 of NW_023397077.1, read as the reverse complement.
CGGTTTCAGTGCTATGACGGGGACGGAAGCCAGACTGGAACTGTTCATAAAGGTTGTTGTGAGTTAAGTGAGAATGAAGTTGAGAAGCGACTGTTTTTTCCAATATTTTTGAAATAAAAGGTAAATTTGAAATTGGCCTGAGATTATTGTAATTGTTGGGATCTAGTCCAGGTTTCTTCACAATAGGAGTGATAACAGCAGTTTTGAAAAGAGATGGAACAATTCCAGAACCAAGAGAGGAGTGAATGATGGCAGTTATGAAGGGGAGAAGAGCGTGGAGGTAGGATTTGACCAGGGCAGACGGAATGGGATCAAGTGGGCAGGTGGAAGATTTAGATTTGTTGATAAAATCAGAAATATCGGAGAGGGTTGGTAGATGAAAGCTGCAAAAAGGCTGGCAGGGTGAAGGGGTTATAGGGGAAGGGGGTGACAGGATAGGAGGCAGGCACTGGTGAATTATTTTGATTTTATCATTGAAAAACTGCATAATCGAATTGCAGGCGTCAGTTGAGCATAGGTGGGGAGGAAGAGAAGCTGGGGATTTGAAAATATTGTTAAACACCAAAAACAGAGTCCGAGAATGACCTTCGTGTGAGCAGATCAGGTTGGAATAGTAAGTGGATTTAGTTTTAGTGATTAGTTCTTTATACTGAGTTATCTGAGTTATATACATTTCGCTGTGAATTGTTAAACCGGTTTTCTTTTTAAGTCTTTCAAGTTGACGGCACTTAGCCTTCATGGTCCGGAGTTCAGGGGTAAACCAGGGGGCAGAGTGGGAAAAGGTGACAGTCTGGGATTTTGTTGGGGCAAGGAGGTTCAAAATGTCATTTAAGCAGTTATTGTATTGAGATGTCAGTTCATCCGGTGAGGAAGAAGGATCCAGGATTAAAGTTCTTAGGATGTGTGAAGAGAGAGTGTCCAAGTTAATGTTCTTAATGTTCCGGTATGAAAGGAGCCGTGGGGTCTTTGCTGTGAAGAGACGAGGGGAAATGCTGAATAAAAGGAGGAAATGATCAGATATGTGAAGATCCTCAGCTGAACAGTTAGAGGGGGTGAGACCAGAGCAACAAATTAGGTCAAGAGTATGACCTTTAGAGTGTGTTGGAAAATTTGAAAACTGATCAAAACCAAAATTGTCCAGACAAGATAGGAAATCTCTGGCGAGGTTCAAAGAAACTGATTTCTTTGTGTTTATTATGCAATGAAAAATAAAGTAAGTCTATTTTTTTCTATTCTGTCTGCAGCAGCTGCTGATTTTAGGTCTGCTGAGGAGGACCAGTTTATTGATATGACGTCTGACTCCACCCTGAGGCTCAGGTTTAATGCTCAGACTCTTAGTGAATTCTGGTTTGGAGTGGAGAGGGAGTATCCACTCATCGGGCAGAGAGCTGTGTGCATTCTTCTTCCCTTTGCCACATTTCAGCTGTTGCTTCACTGAAAACAAAATACAGATCTCAGCTGAACATTGAGCATGACTTGAGAGTGGCAATATCAAGCCTGCAACCCCGTTTTGAGAAACTGTGCAATGCAAAACAGACTCATTGCAGCCACTAATGCAGGGATAAATAGACCTGTCTTGCCAGATGGATTTCACTTCTTTTCTTTTATTAACAAATTGCAGAGTGGCACTTTAATTTTTTCTATCTTTGAGCTTGTTACAAATTTTGACACAGCTGCATTTTTATTTTCTTTCATTTTTGAGCTTGCTGTTATTTGATGTAGATATTTTGTATTTAGATACTACTTGTTACTTCAATAAAATTGGAACATTTTAAGATTGTTGCATATTTCATTAGCATTGTGTTGGGGCGATGGGGACAGGTGGGGCTTGGAAATTCCCCCTTGTCCAAAGTGGGGAATGACAGAAAAAGTTTGAGAACCACTGCTTTAGTCGAAGTAACTGATTGGATTCATCAGGATTTATGGATAAATATAGCTGAGTGTCATCAGCATAACAGTGGAAATTAATCCCATGCTGTCTGATAATTTTGCCAATCGGAATCATATATATAGTAAAGAGAATTGCCATAGACTGAACCCTGTGGTACTCCACAAGTAACTCTAGAGTTTGAAGAAGATTTATTATTAACATGAACAAACTGGAATCTGTCCGACAGATAAAATTTAAACCAGCCTAATGCTTTTCCTTTAATCCCTGCAATAAATTCAAGTCTTTCAACGAGAATATTTTTATCAACTGTATTAAATGCAGCACTGAGATCTAACAGGAAAAATATAGACACAAGTCTATTATCTCAGGCCATGAGAATATCATTAGTGACCTTCACCAGAGCTGTTTCAGTGCTATGATGAGCTCTGAAGCCTGACTGAGATTCTTCAAATAGGTCATTACTTTGTAGTGTTCACATACAGGACTGTCTCAGTAAATTAGAATATTGTGATAAAGTTCTTTATTTTCTGTAATGCAATTAAAAAACAAATATGTCATACATTCTGGATTCATTACAAATCAACTGAAATATTGCAAGCCTATTATTGTTTTAATATCGCTGATTATGGCGTACAGCTGAAGAAAACTCAAAAATCCTATCTCAAAATATTAGAATATTTCTTCAGACCAAGTAAAAAAAAATTATAACAGCAAAACCAAATCAAACATTTGAAAATGTCCATTAATGCACTCAGTACTTGGTTGGGAATCCTTTTGCACAGATTACTGCATCAATGCGGCGTGGCATGGAGGCAATCAGCCTGTGGCATTGCTGAGGTGTTATGGATGCCCAGGATGCTTCAATAGCCTTTAGCTCATTTGCATTGTTGGCTCTGGTGTCTTTCAGCTTCTTCTTCACAATACCCCACAAATTCTCTATGGGGTTCAGGTCAGGGGAATTGGCAGGCCAATCAAGGACAGTAATGCCATGGTCAGTACACCAGTTACTGGTGGTTTTGGCACTGTGGGCAGGTGCCAGATCATGCTGGAAAATGAAATCATCATCTCCATAGAGCTTTTCAGCAGATGGAAGCATGTAGTGCTCTAAAATCTCTTGGTACACAGCTGCATTTACTCTGGACTTGATGAAACACAGTGGACCAACACCAGCAGCTGACATGGCTCCCCAAACCACCGTTGACTGTGGGAACTTCACACTGGATTTCAAGCAACTTGGATTTTGCGCCTCTCCAGCCTTTCTCCAGACTCTGGCGCCTTGACTACCAAATGACATACAAAACTTGCTTTCATCTGAAAAGAGGACTTTGGACCACTCTGCAACTGTCCAGTGCTTCTTTTCCATAGCCCAAGTCAGACGCTTCTTCCGTTGTCTTGAATTCAGAAGTGGCTTGACCATGGGAATACGGTTATTGTAGCCCATTTCCTGGACACGTCTGTGAACAGTGGCTTTTGATACCTGGACTCCAGCTTCAGTCCACTGTCTTTGAAGCTCTCTCAAATTCTGGAAGCGGCTCTTCTTCACGGTCACCTCTCTTGGTTGTGCAGCGTTTCCTGCCACATTTCCCCCTTCCAACACACTTTTTGTGAATGTGCTTTGAAACTGCACTCTGTGAACAGCCTGCTCTTTGAGAAATTTCTTTTTGTGTCTTACCCTCCTGATGGAGGGTGTCAATGATGGTCTTCTGGACAGCAGTCAGATCAGCAGTCTTCCTCATACTTGTCATTTAGTTTACTGAACCAAGCTGAGTGTTTTTCAAGGCTCAGGAAACCCTGCAGTGTTTCCAGTTAATTAGACGATTCAAGTGATTAGTTGAATAGCCTACTAGTATACTTTTTCACGATATTCTAATATTTTGAGATAGGATATTTGGGTTTCTTAAGATGTAAGCCATAATCAGCGATATTAAAACAATAAAAGGCTTGCGATATTTCAGTTGATTTGTAATGAATCCAGAATGTATGACATTTCATGTTTTTTAATTGCATTACAGAAAATAAAGAACTTTATCACAATATTCTAATTTTCTGAGACAGTCCTGTAGTTGATTAGCAACTACTTTCTCAATAATTTTAGATAGGAAAAAAAGATTAATTATAGGTCTGTAATTTACTAACTCATCTTGATCAAGAGATGGTTTCTTAAGTAAAGGTTTAATAACAGCTACTTTAAAAGCCTGTGGTACATATCCATTTACTAAGGATAGATTAATCATGCCTAAAATAGGGGCAATAATCAAAGGGAATACCTCCTTAAATAACATGGTTGGGATTGGCAGTATGAGGGATTGCAGCAAAGCCATGTACAATGCAGACGACTCTCCCTGTGGCTCTACGGTTCTCCAGGAGTGAATGCTGCTTGTCGGGACTTTGATGCAATCAACTGGTTTCCTTATATAGGACATTTTTGACCAATCTGTATATGATTGAACTTGATTTTGTAAAGTGCCTTGAGATGACATGTTTCATGATTTGGCGCTATATAAATAAAATTGAATTGAATTGAATTGGGTCTAACATACAAGTAGAAGCTTAAGATAAGCTTTTAGATAAATCAGAAAGCTCTACTGATCAGGTGCTAAACATTCCTCCAACGCTGCCTTACTTACTGAGGATGAGGTAATTATGTTTGGGAGGTGCCAATGATTTTATTTTTAATGGAATACATTTTATTTATGAAGACTCTAATAAAGACATCACTGCTGAGAGAATGGATGGATCAACAGAGCTATTGGTAAGTTTGGCATCTGTACTAAAGGGAAACCTAGGATTATTTTTATTCTCCTCTATTAATGATGAAAAATATGCTGCTCTAACTATGTTAAGGGTCTTTTTATACAACAGAAGACTGTTTTTCCACATTAGGTAGGATTCCTCTTTATGTGTAGAGCACCATTTTCTCTCCAATTTCCTAACATTGTGCTTCAAAGAACCCAGCTCTAAATTACACCAGAGAACCAGCCTCCTGTAAATAATCACATTCTTTTTCAAGGGGGCTATTATGTCTAATACAAAACGCAATGAGGAAGTGACAATGTCAACAAAAGCATCAATTTGTGAATGGGAAGAAATAACATTGCTGCCATCTACTGGCCTTTCTGTGATACTGAAGAAATTAAAAGGAATCTGAAATCTACAATCATCTCATTGGTTTTGATCACATTCAAGATAAGATGATTGCTTCCACATTATACCACAAAGCGGTCCACCAGCTCTCTGTACTCAGCTTCTCTTCTGTCTCTGATGCACCTGACAACTGCAGAGTCATTTAAGTATTTCTTTAGATGACAGGAGTCAGACTTGTGCTGGAAGTCTTAAGTGTACAGAGGGAAAAGGAACCGTGAGAGTAGAGTCTCTTGTGGTGCTCCTTTGTTGCTGACCACCTGGTTAGACACACAATCCTTCACTCTCACAAACTGTGGTCTGTTTGTCTTGTAGTCTTTGATTCAGGTGATTATTGAGGCATTTGCCTTAGTCTTCTGGAGTTGCTGACAAAGCAAATCAGGCTGAATTGTATTAAATGCACTGGTGAAATCAAAGAACATGATCCTCACAGTGCTGCCTGCTTTGTCCAGATGATGGGTTTGTTGAAGCAGGTGTATGATGGCATCTTCAACTCCAACTCCACGGTGATAAGCAAACTGTAGGGGGTCCTGATATGTGATGGTTTGCTTACAAAGGTGTGCCAACAGGAGTTTCTCCAGGACCTTCATGATGTGGGATGTCAGGGCAACGGGTCTGTAGCCATCATTGATGACTGATGGGTAAGTTTTCTTTGGTACCGGAACCAGCTAGGATGTATTTCACAACAGCAGCACCTTCTCTTGGGTCAAGCTTAGCTCCTGCAGAGTCCCAAAAAGCTGCTCTGTACAGACCTTCAGGACTCTGGGGCTAACACCATCTCGACCTGCAGCCTTGTTCCAGTTCAGTCTCTCCAGCTGCCTCTTTGCCTCACTTCTAGAAACAGAAAAGTGGGAGGGGGAGGGAGCAACTGCAACTCCTGGTTTGGTTGAAGACAAACTTCTGGAAGCAGAAGGGTCCATGACTGAGGTAGAGGATAAAACATTTGAGGTGTGACAGGAAAACCGTGGGTCAAAGGAGGAAGGATGGTGAGCCTCTTCCCGAAGTGAACCTGTTGAAGAATGTATTCAGCTCATTTGCTCTGTCCAGACTTCCATCTATCTGATCCTCTTTCTGCTTGAAGCCTGCGATCTTCATCATCCCTGACCACACCTCTCTGATATTGCTCCTCTGCAGTTTACTTGGCAGCTTCTTCCTATACACCTCCTTGCTGTCTCTGATCTTGATTTTGAGGTGCTTCTATATACTCCTCAATAACTCGCATCCTAAAGGCTCTTTTTTCCTTTTCAACAGTTCCTTCAGGTCACTGGTGATCCAGGGTTTGTTATTAGGGAGGCATTTGTTGTGCCATCAAGCCATCAGTAAAAATCTGAATGGCTTGTGTTAGATATAAGTACATGGCCTGCTCCTGCATATCTATTTGAAGGCCCATCTTACCCCGGTTCCAGATTTGGCAGTAAATGAGGAATACGTTGATCAGAGGTAAAACATTGTAATATGCATATTTAATTTATTGGAATTCCAAGAGACAAAAGTGTACATTACCGTAGTATCTACGTCCTTCTCCTAGGTATAGCAGCTTTTGTCTGAAGTAAGTTTTGCCATGACATCCTTTTAATACAGTGTCTGCCCTCCTTCGCTGAGTTAGGGAGGGAGGGGTTCTGTAAGCTATCTATTTCTCAAACAAAGGGGCTGCTCTGGCCTACTCCCCCACCTACCATAAAACTAAAGCTGCGTGTTATCTTACCCAGCAACAGAGGTAAGACATACCTGGGGGGTTTGTTCTGTTATTTCCACATACCGCTGCCTGACTAAGATATTTTCCTCAACACTTGTAAGCAAAGGAATTTCACACTACTGCACCAAGAGCTGCCCCCCTCAGCAGGGTGCCCTGCTATGAAGCCAGGCTACACCTCACTCATCCTTCTTCTTGCCTGTGGACTCTCGAGGAGAGGGTCCGTGCTGGGGGACCAGCCACCGCATGGGGCTGAAAGACTCACAAGCAGGGTCGACCAAGCTGAGTAAAATGTGCTTTCAGTGAAACTCAGTGCCGTCTGTTCTGCCTGGGGTGACAAAGGGGGGATTTCTCTTCGTCCAGAGGAACTGACTGGACTTGGAAAACTGCCTGCTGTGTCAAGCTTAGTCTGCAGTCTGACTTCTACTTAACCAGACGTCGAAGTGAAAGAATCCGTCTATACCGAACACGCCTTGTTTTGTTTTCTCAGCTGTTGCAGGAAACTGAATCCAAAAGACCCCGAGCGGCCTCCCACCTGAAGCCAGAACAGGACCCATTTTTCCAAGCTGAGAGCAAAATATGGACTGAAATCGCCCGCTGCACCCAGGTCAGAGACTGCATGTAGAACCTCGGAGTGGCCTGCTCCAACCGTGTTTCGGCGAACCTGGAGCCACATGCCTGCTGCCCTTTGCTGAAATATGTTTCCTTGAACTGCTTCCAACTGGATGCCCTAAGTGGACCGAACTGACACAGAGGCACACACAGGTTTGGCAGATAAAAAAACAGGGAAAGTTGAATGGTTTATTTAGAAGGTTTACTTAATGCATTTTCACAGTGTTTTTAAACACATGGAGCTGACCAACATAGCTTCTGCTAGCTTCTTCGAACCATGCCATAACTGATGTAATTCGAGTGTGTTTTTACGGTTATAACAAACGTTATCTCCACAAGGGTTTTATACATTGATGGGATATTGATGTTTGTGCTATCCGGTCTGCTCATTACGACTAAAACAAAGTCGAAGCTTTTAAAATTTAGCCTTGAATGTCTGCTAGCTAATGCTATTAGCTAGCGGATAACTTCAGCTCCACCCGGATACACAACTACGGTTCGTTTCAATCATAAGGTTTGTTTCGTTTCACTCCACCATCGATGGATAGTGCTATGAGCGTTATTACCGCGTTAATATGGAATATTAATGTCGATTTAACGGTATTTTCGTATAACTTTAGGATTATCCAATTTTAGCGACTGATCGCTACAGCGACCCCTAGCCTCCCGGAGGGATAATCGCATTAATAAAATCAAGCGTTCTAGAAGTTTACTGATGTTTACTGAGAAAATGATTCTTTGAAATGTTTTATCATCAAAAAATGTTTTGTTTAACTCAGGGTGTGCATTGTGAATGGGTTGAAACACATACCAAATGTTGTTCTGAATTAGTTAAGCTGATTTAACCTCAATTCACATTCTTTGAGATGAACTTTGGTTCTTAAACTCAGATCTGCAGTGAACCAAGATTCACTTTGTTGATTGAAATATAGTGTTAATTCAGATAAACAGCATTCTATAGTGATGTTGTCTGGATGTTCATTTTATTTCTGTTAATACATTCTTGAACATGAAGAAAAGTTGTCACTCATGTATTCTATATGTGTGCAGAGTTGCTGTTAAAAAAACGCCAGTGCTCGAATCATCTCTTTTAACTATTGTCATGACATCAGCTCTTGGGCTGATATTCACCGGACAATACCTAACAGACAGAGAGTTATTTATTAAACATTAAATAACTTTAAAACAGTGTGTAACAGCACATCACATCTCACTGTTCTGGTGGGGATGATGCTGTCCACACAGAAGTTCATATAGTCGGTCACACACTCAGTCCACTCCATGGGGCTTGCAAAGACAAATCCAATTGGTAGTTTCAAAACAACCCTGTAGGGCTTCTTCAGCTTCCTGTGACCACTTTCTCACAGCTTTTTTATTACAGGTAGTCTCTTGACAAAGGCTTATTTTGTCAATCTGAGCAGAGAAAAACAAGGTTGTGATCTGATCTGGTCTTGATTTGGAAATATATGAATCTTTGACATTTCTGTAAAACAAATCAATGTCTTGTTTTCTCTGGTAGAGCAGCCGACAAACTGTTAAAATGTTGGCACTGTAGCAGAGAGTGAGGCGTGATTAAAATCACCAGATATTGCTATAAAAGAATTAGGGTGTTGTGTCTGTATCCTGGTAACAATGGAATTGATGACATCACATGCATTGTTGGCAACAGCTGAGGGTGAGATGTAAACAACCACCAAAACAACATTGGTGAACTCTCTTGGCAAATAATATGGATGAAAACTTACTGCCAATAGTTAAATGTCTGGACTGCAGAGACACCACTTCGCAGTAATGTGTGCTGGGTGACACCATCTGTTTTTGACAAGCACTGCCAATCCACCTCCTTTCCTTCTCCTGCTCTTTAAATCTCTGTCTGCTCGTATAGTCATGACAGGCATATCTTGATAACATGAAAACTTGGATGACTTTAAATTTTCTGCTTTTAAATTCTGACAAGACAGAAGTACTCTTTCGATTAGAGTCCTCAAAAAATAAACTTCTTAAGCATTGAATCTGGATGGCATTAAATTGGCCTCTGGTAATAAAGTAATACAAAACCATGGTGTTATCTTTTACCAAGACATGTCATTAAATCCCTTTTTTCATCTCCAGAATATTGCCAAAATTAGAAATATTTTGGACTGCGAAGATATCTCAGTGTGTATCCAGTGTCTGGGCATGGAATTGTGCACAGGGAACGGCTTTGTGTGGTACCAGGGATTCTCAGCAATTCAAACTGATAAGGGCAAGGCAAGGCAAGGCAAATTTATTTATATAGCACAATTCAGTACAGAGACAATGCAAAGTGCTTTACATGATTAAAATATAGGAAAATAAAACAGAATAAAAGCAAGTAGTATAGAAACAAAAAAGAACATTTGAAAACAGTAAAACATTTTAACTTGAACATTCAAAGGCAATTCTAAACAAATGTGTTTTTAATCTCGATTTAAAGGAACTCAGGCTTTCTGCACTTTTACAGTTTTCTGGAAGTTTGTTCCAGATAAGTGGAGCATAGGAACTAAATGCTGCTTCTCCTTGTTTAGTTCTGGTTCTAGGTATGCAGAGAAGGCTGGAGCCAGAAGACCTGAGTGGTCTGGAGGGTTGATACACTGATAACAAGTCTGTGATGGATTTAGGTGCTAAGCCATTCAGGGATTTATAGACTAACAGAAGTATTTTAAAGTCTATTCTCTGAGATACAGGGAGCCAGTGTAAGGACTTTAGAACTGGGGTTATGTGCTCTACTTTCTTAGTCTTAGTGAGGACGCGGGCAGCAGCGTTCTGGATCAGCTGTAGCTGTTTGATCCACTTTTTAGGCAGACCTGTGAAAACACCATTGCAGTAATCAATTCTACTACAAATAAACGCATGGATTAGTTTTTCCAGATCCTGCTGAGACATCAGTCCTTTAATCCTAGAAATGTTCCTCAGGTGATAAAAAGCCGACCTTGTAACTGTCTTTAGATGCTTATGAAGGTTCATGTCTGAGTCCATCACTACACCCAGATTTCGGGCCTGATCAGTGGTTTTTAGCTGAAGCGACTGAAGCTGTGAGCTAACTTTTGATCTCTCCTCTATTGGTCCAAAAATTATTACTTCTGTTTTGTTTTTGTTCAACTGAAGACAATTTTGACACATCCATGCATTGATTTCTTCTAGGCATTTACTCAGTGCTTGAACTGGTTCATAGTCACCTGGTGACATGGTGATGTAAAGCTGTGTGTCATCTGCATAGTTATGGTAGCTGAAGTTGTTATTTTTTATTATCTGAGCTAGAGGGAGCATGTAGATATTGAAGAGGAGGGGACCCAGGATGGACCACTGAGCTATATAATACACTGGAGTGCTGATTTTGCCGAAAAACTGAAGTCACTGGCCGCCATCTTGCTACTCCCTACTCTCACAGAATCCCATAGGATTTGGTTGCAACAACAAGCAGTTTTCTGGCTGTGTGAAAACGTTTCACAGGTAATTCTACAGTCAGTGGATGTACTAACACTATCAACTACTAGGAGATTAGGTGCTGAAATATTTTACAAGGTATTCATATTAAATATATATAAATGTATAAATAAGTATGTGTATATGTATATACGTATATATATGTATACACATATGTAAATATATGTTTTTGTATATTGTTATTTATATATTTATAAATGTTAAACATATATATTTAAATGAATAAAATGCAAAATATTTCAGCACATGACTTTCTCAGTACTTGATAGTTTTAGAACATAACATAAAACTATATGGCATTTGACATTTTAAAAGTCTTAAGCCCTCCTGAATATGAAAAAATCCTCGTTATTCGATGCTGTAGCGCACATATTCCCTAGTTACTGGGGGGAAATAGGGAGTACCAATATGGCGGCTGGTGGCTTCAAAGCGACTTGTTCAAACAGACGGTGATTAGCACTCCAGTGTATTATATAGCTCAGTGGGATGGACCCTTGGGGATAAGACGGCTCTACTTCTTCCTGTTTAATTCACTACGTCCCGCCTCATCCAGTTCGTAGATTTGGCAGCAGAGAAAGAAAACAATTATTAGAGACGAAACACTTAGAATATACATATATTTATTGCAATTGGGATTTCAAGGAGAGACACACACTTACAAGTGTTATCATAAAGCTCATGTAGTATAACCCGAAGTCCATCCGTCCATGCTAGTGTTTGCCCGAAACCGCCCAGGGGCACATTTTTTGATAGACTGTGTCAGTGGAGGGGTGGGTTCCACGCACAGTCTCAGTCACTATGGCGCTTATTTTCTCCCAACCAAAACAGATCCGTATTCCACTGTCAACTCAGGAACTAACCTTTAATTGACCAGGTGTTTTTAGGATTCTACCAATAAAAACATTCAAGAACAATCAAAAAACTTTCAAACCGTAAACCATCTTGAAGGTACCCTCAAGTTTGTTTGTTTGAGGTTTTGTTTGTTGAACCTCAGCAGCGGCAAGATGGCTCCAAGGAAGAACGCGTCTGAGGATATGGAGGAACTAAGAAGAGCGATTGAATTCCTAACCGAGGAGGTTTCCTCGGTCAAAACGCAGCAAAAAGGAATTTTGAGCTTAGTGGAGGAGATCAAGGCACTTCGTATTCAAAATGCAGAAAAGGACCAGAAAATCGAGCGACTACAAAGTCGGGTTGCAGAGCTGGAGCAACACGCGAGGTTAAACGTGGTAATTATTACAGGCCTCAGGGTGAAACCTCGTTCGTATGCTCGCGCTGTCACTGCAGACGAAGGAGAAACGAATATGGAGATGCAAGCGTCCACGGAGCAACAAGTTACTTCCTTTTTCCAATCTAAAGGAATTGAGATGGACAATGGGAGTATCGAGGCTTGTTTTCCAATCACGAAGAGAAATGCCGGTGATAGGCAAGCCATCCTGATACGTTTTTGCAACAGAAAACACAAGGCGGCACTGTTGAAAGAGGGGAGGAAATTGAAAGGAACCGATGTTTATGTAAATGAACATCTGACCAAGGAAAATGCGGAAATAGCCAAACAAGCGAGATTCCTTAAAAAACTGAAGAAAATACAACAAACGTGGACTGTAAACGGCAAGATATTCATCAAGTTAAATGGGGCTCCGGAAGTGGCTAAAGTTGTTCAAGTAAGGAGTATGGAGGAGTTGAGAAAGTTTGAATGAGGAACGTCTTGGGAGCTACCGTAAGGTAACGCAAAGACTACACCTACATGACAAGCATAAAAGAAGATTTGGCGGAGGCCAGTATGTCACACCTTCATAATTTACAGGACATTACGGAGTTAGGCCTACACCAATTTCAATACACAGAGCATACCCAACTAGATATGGAACAGGATATAGATCCCGACAACAACTTCTACACTCACATCAACAGTGACTGTCGTTACTACACCGACAAACAATACAATCAAATAAAGCAGGACGGGAAATTATCAGTACTACACATTAACAGCAGAAGCCTGTATAGAAACTTTGTAAACATAAAGGACTATGTGTGTCAAGTTGTACATCCCTTTGATGTCATAGCAATAACAGAAACGTGGATAAACAACGAAAGGGGGGCGGATTTTGGGATGGAAGGATATGAGTTTGTGCATCTGAATCGAAACAATAAGACTGGTGGAGGTGTGGGATTTTTTGTGAAAAATGAGTTGAATGCTAAGATTGTTGACAAAATGACGGTATGTGTGGATGACTTACTGGAATGCGTCACAATTGAAATTGGTTTAGAAAAAATGAAGAATGCTGTTATCAGTTGTGTTTACAGAGCACCGGGAGGAAATGTTGAATTATTTACTGAATGGTTTGGGCACTTCTTTAATAAGACACAGACGCTTTTATTCATCTGTGGAGATTTCAATATTAATCTCATGAATACAGGACATAGAAAGACGGAACAGTTTATAAATACAGTCTACAGCATGGGTCTATATCCAACCATTACCAGACCAACAAGATTAACTTGTCACAGTGCCAAGTTGATTGACAACATATTTACAAACTACATGGAAAATAGCATAGAAAGTGGTATATTAATTACAGACATATCTGACCATTTACCAATTTTTACATTATTTAATTGCAATTATAGAAGAAAGAAGCTTGCAATTAATGGGTTAAGATATAAAAGAATTAAAACAGAGGGAGCCATGATGGCTTTAAAACAAGATTTATTACATCAAAACTGGGAGCTTGTGTACATCGAAGAAAATGTAAATGCAGCCTATGAGAAATTTATGGATATGTTTAATATGGCGTACAATAAGCACTGCCCAGTAAAGAAATTTAAAGAAAGCATTAAACAGATAAATAGTCCATGGGTGACAGAGGGGTTGAGGAGGGCGTGTATGAAGAAGAACTCATTGTATAGACATTTTCTTAAAAAAAGGACAGTGGAAGCAGAAGTAAAATACAAGTGGTACAAAAATAAATTAACTAATATATTGAGGTCTTGTAAGAGGGAATACTACAATAAATTGCTGGAAGGAAATAAAAATAATATTAAAGGTATATGGACTATCTTAAACAGCATTGTGAGAAAGGAGTCAAAGGGAATAAAATTACCGGAATATTTTACTGAAAAGGACAAAATTATAAAGGATATGACTGACGTTGCAAATGGTTTTAATAGGTTCTTTGTCAATGTTGGACCTGAGCTTGCGTCAAAAATATCAGAGACAAATACATCTGTCTGCGAAGACATGGGGGAAAGGAACCCATACACAATCTTTCTGGGTGCAGTGACTGAGACTGATGTTAGAGAAATAATACAAAACTGCAAAAATAAAACCTCTGCTGACTGGATGGAAATAGATATGAAGACTGTTAAGATTGTTATGGAAGAAATTATTAAACCACTAACCTACATTTGTAACCTGTCCTTTCAAACAGGTACATTTCCAGACAAAATGAAAATAGCCAAAGTTATTCCACTGTTCAAAACCGGAAACAGACACCATTTTACAAACTATAGGCCAGTTTCTTTACTCCCTCAATTTTCCAAAATAATTGAAAAACTATTTACCACTAAACTAGATATCTTTATGGAAAAACATAACATATACACTGACAATCAATATGGTTTCAGGTCAAACAGATCAACATCCCAGGCACTACTACAACTCATGGAGGAAATCACAGATTGCTTTGACAATAAAAAAGTGGCAGTTGGGGTTTTTATTGATTTAAAAAAGGCTTTTGATACCATTGACCACAACATATTGCTGACCAAACTAGAAAGGTATGGGATAAGGGGAGTTGGGTTAAATTGGATAAGAAGCTACTTAGGAAATAGACAGCAATTTGTTCAATTAGGGGAACATAAATCAGAGCTCTTGGAAATTACATGTGGAGTACCACAGGGTTCAGTGCTGGGCCCCAAATTATTTATCATTTATATAAATGACATCTGTAAAGTTTCAAGGGCACTGTCATTGATTTTATTTGCAGATGACACAAATGTATTTTGTTCGGGCGAAAGTTTACCGCAGATCTTGGAGCTAATTACAACAGAAATGAATAAATTTAAAATTTGGTTTGACAAAAATAAATTATCTCTTAATTTGGACAAAACAAAGTTTATTATATTTGGAAGAAAGAATTCTGAGATTAATGGAAACATTTTAATTGATAATAAAGAAATCAAAAAAGTGAATGAAATAAAGTTTCTTGGTGTGATTTTAGACCACAAGATCTGCTGGAAACCACATGTAAGCTATGTAAAAAATAAGCTTGCCAAATGCTGTGCTATTCTTAGTAAGGCGAGTTATATATTGAACCCAAAATCTCTAAAAATGCTTTATTTTTCATTGTTCTTGCCATATTTGATTTACTGTGTTGAAGTTTGGGGCAACATCTATAAGAGCACATTACAATCCATATGTACACTACAAAAAAGAGCAATAAGAATAATATGTAAAGTAGGATTTAGAGAGCACACCAATCGATTATTTTTAAAGCTATATACATTAAAATTCACAGACCTGGTAAAATTTAAGACAGCGCAAGTAATGTATAAAGTAAAAAACAAACTCAAAACTAAAAATATAAATGAATTGTTTCAAGAACGAGATGAAAAATATAACTTTAGAGGAGATGCAGTATTCAGAACGAAGATGGTACGAACAACGATGAAAAGAATGACTATATCAAGTAGTGGAGTGAAGTTATGGAATAGTTTAAAGCCGTGTTTAAAGCAGAGTGTGAACATAAATTTGTTTAAGAGAAGGTACAAAAAATTACTTTTGGATAAATATGTAGACGAGGAAAGATAAAAAAACAGGTTTATGGAAGAGTGAATGTAATTAGTTAAATGAGCAACTTAGGTCACTTGAATCATTAGGGATGGGAAACTTAAAAGTTTATACTTCGTCCCATTCCTTTTCGAACAATTTATTATGGTTTATGTATTCATTGTGTTGTGTTGTATTTACACATCTTATATTGTTTTGTTGTTCGAATAAACTGAACTGAACTGAACTACCCCATAAAACCTCTTGTGACTTAGTTGCCTGGTATCCCACGAGATGGTTGGGTGAATTTATTGCTTTGAGTGAGTCTGGCGACTTTATCTTCTTTTCACTCCAAGCCACACAGTTTAACCATATTATTTAAAACATGGGTAATTCTTTACTGTATGGGAGTTAGGGTCATTTTGACCTTTTTCCCTGGCTCTCGCCGATGGGAGTAAGAGGAAACATCTGGAGTCGGTTTTTAATAGGACTGTTCCAAGATATGTCAAGTAGTGGAATTAATCGCTCTGTTGTTGTACTTTTTGTGATAAACACTTCCCAGAATTTAAGCCCTGTTGCCAATTGACGTCAATAGCGTGTAACGCACACACACCAATGGAGACACACAGACACTTGTGTTTAACGCACACACATTATGAGCCTTTAAAATTGCAAGCTTGTATTTGAATGTCAGAATTCGCTCCTGAAACCCGTTTGTACGTTTCTAGGCATAATAAAGACGAATTCTCGTTATTAAGACAAAGGAACGCCATTTTCTCGAGTCTTTCTTTCTTTTTAAAAGGTTAATACTTAAGTAATTCTCCCACAACTGCTTTAAGAAAAATACATGATTAACTAAAAAAATTGTTTTACATTTCTTTTTTTGAGGTTTTTACGGCACTAATGGCTTGTTTTTCCTATAGTGGGCTGAGAGGAAAGGGGGTACGAGAGAGGGGAGAGAGATGGGGCAAAGGACCACAGGTCGGAGTCAAACCTGGGTCGGCCGTGTCGAGGACTAAGGCCTCCATACGTGGGTTGTGCACGCTAACCACTGCGCCACCGAAGCACTCCTCGATTATATATTTCCATAACAAAACCCTCCTGTGTCGTTAAACTGAGGAAAGGTATCTTCAATTTGTGCCTTCATGATTTCCGGATCATAATCCCTACCTGTAAAGCACATTATCATCATTATTTAAAAAACTTATTCATAGTAAAATAGGGAAATGTTTGTACAAATGGCATGTTTGACCTTGGAATGAGATCTGTTTCTCTCCAAGTCCAGCTGCAGCAAGCACTTATTTAACTGCTTTGCCTTGGACACAGTCTGCAATGTGATCGTCCAACAAAAAAAAACTTGCGTGTAAATTGAGTGGCAAGCTTGCCTAAAAGTAGCGGTCAGAGGCGTTGATGATGGCTTTCGTCAGTAAGGGGCAAACAAGGTGACACTGTTTTTTCAACTTGCTAACTTTAGTGGTTGAAAAGTTTTACTATAAAAATAGGTGAAACCGTTGCCCTGATGACTGTATTAATTAAAGGTAGAGTCTGATTTTTCGAATAACTGCACATGCGCAAGTCCATCTTACCTGCTCTTTCACTCCAAATAACATCTGCAGAATTACAGGCCAATCTCCAACCTACCATTTGTCAGTATAATTATTGAAAAAGCTGTTTCAACAGTTAAATAGCTTCCTTTCAATGACAAACTGCTTTGATGATTTTCAGTCTGGTTTCTGTGCTCACCACAGTATTGAGACCACCCTCATCAAAGTGTTCAATGACAACCACATAAAAACAGACTGTGGCAGAACTACAGTGCTAGTTCTGTTAGACCTCAGCGCAGCATTGGACACTGTTTACCATGATATGCTATTAAACCAACTGGAGAGCTGGGTTGGACTCTCTGGTGCGGCACTCAAGTAGTGTAAATCCTACCTAGGTAACAGGGACTGCTTTATGTCAATAGATAAATTCTCATCAGAGTGGACAAAAGTCACATGTGGGGTACCCCAATGTTCAATCTTGTGACCCCTTCCATTCAAGATCCATATGCTCCCACTAGCTGAGGTTATAACACGAAACAGGATTAGTTACCATAACTACACAGATAAGATAAGATCAGATAGGCTTTATTGATCTCACATTGGAGAAATTTACTTGTTACATCGGCTCAATAGTCAGAGGAAGGCGCCAAAAGTAGGAAAAGGTGCATCAGTTATATACAGTGTATCTTCATATCAAAAAGATCAAAAAGAAAAAGAGAAAAAATAAAAAAGAAATAGACAAGAATTAAAAATACAGGCGAAATCGAAGTAGGCAGATGATGTCATATGTACATTCACTGTGATATGAATATATGTATATACATATGTATATTCACGTAGTGATAGCAGCAGAAGTTGCTTCTTTCAGGATTATTGCATGGGTTATAGCACAGTGTATTAAATAGATTATTGCACATTAGTTATTGCACATTAGTTATTACAGTTATGGTTACAGTTATAGTGCAGTATTGTATAATCTGGCAGCAGCAGGAATGAATGACCTGCGGTAGCGCTCCTTTTTACAGACAGGATGTCTAAGTCTGTCACTAAAGGAGCTGCTCAGCTCCTCTACAGTCTGGTGCAGGTGGTGGAAGGTGTTGTCCATGTTGTCCATGTCCATACACAGCTCTACATTATGATGTCACCAGGTGACTCTGATCCCATCCATGCACTGAACGGATGCTTAGAACAAATCAATGCATGGATGTGCCAAAACTTTCTCCAGCTAAACAGAAACAAAACTGAAGGTATTATACTTAGACCTAAAGAGGAACGAACTACAGTCAGCAGCTTCAGTTATTACAACTACAAACTATTGATCAGGCTCGAAATCTGGGTGTAGTGATGGACTCAGACCTGAACCTTCAAGGACACATAAAGACAGTTACAAAGTCAGCCTTCTATCATCTGAACAACATTTTCAGGATTAAAGGACTGATGTCCAAAGAAGATCTAGAGAAACTCGTCCATGGGTTTATCTTTAGTCCCATTGATTACTAGCCTCGTGAGACCATCCTGATCTCGTGAGCTTTCGAGGTTTCACTCGCAGATCAGTCTGGCTACTTTCCGTTAAAGAAAATTTGGAGCCGTTCACCAAACGAACGTCCAATCAGCGTTGGCTTTGGGGCGGGTTGAGGTGTGACGCAACGAGAAGCGCGACAGTTCAGTCTAAAGAACATGGCGGCTTCAGCCGATGAAACTAGCGTTAGCGTGGCTATCGAGCAAGTTTTATCTGAATTACAGAGTATTTCTCTGCTGAGCTAACGAGCCTTTACCTGCAGCAGCAAGAGTAGTTTGGCTTGTGGTTGTGTTTTGGTCGTTGCTCGTAACAGAGCGACGACGAAGCATGTTGACAAGTACGTCATATGCTTCGTTGATCTGATTGGTTTATTTGGCCCGTCTGTCACCAACATAGGCCAATCAGCTAACCAGTATTTTCGCCCCTTCCCAAAATTACTTCAACGGAAGGTTTCCAGATGGATATGCGGAGCAAATCTAGGGAACTTTTATCTTTCTTCAACAATAAGCTGATGGAAGCAAAGTTCCAAGATGGAGGCACACCTCCAGCCAAGATATCATTCATAGCAGATAAAAAGATAGGATGGATCTCGGGCCAGAACTTCTTAAAAAATTCCAGTGGAAATCCACCGGGACCAGGACACTTTCCATTAGGCATCGATTGAATTGCAGCTCAGACCTCCTCAGGTGTGAAAGCAGCGTCAAGAGCAGAGCAAGCCTCCTCTGAAACTTGGGGTAAAAGAACACCATCTAAATAGGAACCAATATCTGATTCTGTTTTACCAGCTGTATAAAGGGATTTATAAAAGTCTCTGAAAGTGTTATTAATAACAGAAAGATCACAAGTAAAATCTCCATTACATGTTCTTATCATATTGATAGAGCAATCGCTGATTTGTTTTTTTAACTGATAGGCAAGCAGGCGGCTAGACTTGTTTCCAAATACATAGTGTTTCTGTTTAGTATAGAGTAACAGCTTCTGAGCCTGGCAAGTATAGTCCATTTTCAGCTTGGTCCTGGCAGCAACCAATGCCCTGAGATTCTCAGATGTAGGAAACTGTTTGTGTATATGTTCCAGCCTAGACACCTCATTCTCCAGTTCTCTTCTGTTTTCCTCCGAAATTCTTTTCTGAAAAGAACTATAGGAAATGAGCTGCCCTCTTAAAGTGGCCTTGGCCGCGTCCCAAATCATGGCAGAAGAAACTGAGGAAGATTCATTATCAGACCAATACTGTAAAAGATTGTTCTTCACAAGGGCACAAAAAGAATTGCTATTCAAGAACGAGGTATTAAATCTCCACCTTGGAGTCCTCACAGTATTAAATGATGATTCAAGTCGTAAGTATATAGGCGCATGGTCTGAAAGGGTGATTGAGCCCACAGAGCAGGACAAAACAGAGTGTAAATAGGTTTTTTGGATAAAAAGTAATCAAGTCTAGAATAAGAGTTATGGGGGTGAAAATAAAAGGAGTAGTCTTTGACTGTGGGGTTCAGCTGACGCCACACATCAATCAACCCAATATCCGAACATAGTTCTTTAAGAGTAGATGAAGTTTTGGGGTTAGACACGTGAGCAGCAGAGGATTTATCTAAACCGGTATCCATTATGCAATTGAAGTCGCCAGCCAGCAAGCCAAAACCATCACAATACTGACTAAACAATAAAATTATTTGCAAAATAAAGTTGGGTGAATCACTATTAGGGGCATAGACATTGAGTATGGTTATAGATTGACCAGCAATTGAACCTTTAATCAGAATAAATCTACCTTCCGGATCTCTTTCCTCATGTAAGAGGGTAAAAGGGAGATTTTTATTAATAAGAATGGCTGTGCCCTTTTTGTTCTGTGGATGAGAAGAAGAATAGACATTGCCCACCCAGTCCCTCTTTAGTTTCAGATGCTCTACCCTAGATAGCCTGGTCTCCTGAAGAAGAGCAATATCAGCTCCCTGCTTCTTCAAAAAGGTCAAAATTTTCTTCCTCTTGATTACGTGGCCTAAACCATGGACATTACAGGAAATGAGACTAAGTGGCTGAGGCATAATGGCGTAAGGTAATATGAATGACGTTAGAAGGAGATGAATGAAGTATTGATATAA